>NW_024582406.1:1209032-1257820 GCF_018398535.1 Haplochromis burtoni | reverse complement strand
ATAATTATGCACACCTGATATAGGGTGTTGATGTCATTAGACCACACCCCTTCTCATTACAGAGATGCACATCACCTAATATGCTTAATTGGTAGGAGGCTTTCGAGCCTATACAGCTTGGAGTAAGACAACATGCACGAAGAGGATGATGTGGACAAAATACTCATTTGCCTAATAATTCTGCACTCCCTGTATACTAGGTATTTTGATATACATTCACCAGTCAATTTATTGGGTACATATGTTCAGCTGCTTGATTAAGGCAAGTATCTCGTCAGCCAATCACATGGCAGCAACTCAATACATTTAGGTTTGTAGACGTGATCGAGATGACCTGCTGAAGTCCAAACTGAGCACAGAATGTGTGAGAAAGGAGATTTAGGTGACTTTAAACGTGACATGGTTGTTGGTAACAGACGTGTTGGTCTGAGTATTTCAGAAACTGTCAATCTGCTGGGATTTTCCCCACACAAACATTACTAAGGTTTACAGAGAATGGTCTGAAAAAGAGAAAATATCCAGTGAGTGACAGCACTAATGCCCTGTTGATGCCAGAAGTCAGAGGACAATGGTCAGGCTGCTTTGAGCTGATAGGAAGGCAACAATAACTCAAATAACCGCTTGTTACAACCAAGTAATGAGTGGTGCAGAGATGCCGACAAAGTGAGTCTACATTTCACACAGGCTCACTTAAACTAGGAAATGTTGCCTGGTTTGATGAGGCTTTTTCTGCCACAACATTCAGATGGTAGGGTTAGAATCTGGCCCAAACAATGTAAAAGCAAAGATCCACTCTACCTTGTGTCAACAGCCACAGAACAAACCTGGAGTCAGTTAATATTCCCGCATGCAAAACTGGAAAAACTACAAACTGCACAACTTGTGGGAATACCAAGAGTGTAGCAAGCAGGTTTTTCCTGCTTTGCAAACAGTGGACAAAAACCCCAGAACACACAATGTCACACACAAGATCACAGGAACAGAAGGCAGATCAGCTTGCAGTTTTCCAAGAAATAAATGACCGTTTCCACAGAGAAATGTCCCTCAGAGTGACAGCAGGGTAATACATTTGTTATGTTTGACCGTGACCGTGGTGCATGACTCAGACTCGGTGACTCACAGCCTGGCAGAGGTTATAGTTTTACTCTCTTACACCCGCAGATGCCCATTAAAACAAACCACAGACACTGTCTGTAATTATTAACATGCTGCATTTTGATCTGTTCTGTGATCACCCACATACTGCTCTTCAAGGCATGTGTGATCATCGCTGTCTAACAAGACAGACGCTTTCTTTTGGTCCTCTGTCAAACAGGGTGAGCCTGTGATTATTGCACTGCAGTTAAACCCATGTCTTTTAAGCACAAGTCTCACAGAGTGAGCGTACCTGTCTGTGCAGTAATGCTGCAATGTAGTAAGCCACTGTTGCTATGCTACCACTGAAGTATGGAGACAAATGCATGTAATTACTAAATACTGTAACATATAACACTGTAGATACATAAACAATGTAGATATTTGCATTAATAGCAGTTAAAATGATGTGTTGGCACCAAAGCAAGTGGTGTAGATAGTTCTAGGAGTATTATAATCGGGACCATTTCTTTGTGTGTCCTGATACATCAACAGCAGCTAATGCTTTTCTTGAAATGTATTTTAGATATCGGCACTTAGAAAATGTTCCAGAGATCATGTCAGTCAAAACTGAGATTTTAGTGAAAGGTTCAGAGTGTAAAACGAAAACGCCCACTCCATTAATCTGAATTCTCCAAGTGACATGATCCTTGCTTTTAAATCAGAACTATACTATAAGGGTTTTCTCAAAATATTTCACTGAACTGGTTTTTAAAAGACTGAATAATAATCATATCTTTTCTTATTAAGTAGCTCTTCAGTAATGTGAATCATGTGTGAACTATCTTAGTCAAGCTCTTTAAGCAGTCTTAAGGAATACTCCAAGTGCTTTCATGGACTTTCCTGTAATGTTTGTCCACGTAACCTGCTGAATATGTACGGAGCTCTGTCATCCCACAAATATTAATGAGAACCTATTACTCAAATTCTCACCAAAACACTCTTATTCTATGATTTGTTAAGTGTGTTATGATTCAGAGTTCAAAGTAATCCTTAGTTATATTATACTAGGCCCTGATGTGGCCTATCAGTTCATTCACTGTGTAAAATGTGCTGTTATAGCTGTTTTTTCCTTCAAGGACCTGACTTTAAACTCATTTTCCTTTGACTGTCTTCCCCCTGAAAACAGAGAGTTAGAGCGACAGATACATGGGGCTTTGGTGCCTACAGCTGAAGCTATTTTATTTAATTCAATTTAGTTTGATTTAGCTCCAAATTACAACAACAGTCCTCTCAGGGCACTTTATATTATAAACAATAATAATAATGGATTGGATTTATATAGCGCTTTTCAAGGCACCCAAAGCGCTTTACAATTCCACTATTCATTCACTCTCACATTCACACACTGGTGGAGGCAGCTACAGTTGTAGCCACAGCTGCCCTGGGGCAGACTGACAGGCAACTGATATCGCGCCATCGGCCCCTCTGGCCAACACCAGTAGGTGGTAGGGTAAAGTGTCTTGCCCAAGGACACAACGACCAGGACAGAGAGCCCGGGGATCCAACCGGCGACCTTCTACCTTCTGGTTACAGATGCGCTTCCCAACCCCCAGCGCCAAACCAGCACTTGGCGATGGTGGGAAGGATAAACTCCCTTTTAACAAGACTAAACCTCAGAGAGAACCAGGCTCAGGGAGGGGTAGCCCTCTGCTGTGATTGGTTGGGGGTGAGGGGGGAGACATGATAAAAGACACATTGAGCTAGAGATTAATAATAACTAATGATTAAATGCAGAGTAGTGTGGTGGTGTTTCATCATCAAAGTCAATCAAAGAATCAGCTGAGAACATAAAAAGATTTTAAAAAGTGATCACAGACAAGTATATTTCTTCCCCTGTAGAGATCAGGACACAGTCCTGCTACGAGACAGAAACAGTGATGGCAGTCACAAGCCCTCAGAGTCACTGTGTGACTGTTTCACCCAAGAAAATTTTTATTTCTTAGAGCTAATTTGGTTCAAAATGTTATATAAAAGTGCCTTTTCCCCTCTGTGTAATCACAGATACGACACAAGGAGCAATTAAAACTCCTTGTTGTAAAAAGTGTGTCTGTGACCAATGTTTTTATAACTTTTCTCTGTTTTCCCTCCCACCACCATCTCCTTCTCTTGCAGCCAACAGTGTCTGCATCCCACTATAACGCTCTGTTTGGTTCCCTCTCCCAGCGCCTGACATGCCGGCACATAAAGATCTTTCATTTACTTTCCCTGGAGTAAATGTCAGAGATGATTTCCAGAGGGAAAGAATATAAACTGCCTCAGAGCGATGCAGGCCTCTCCAAACGCGTGGGCAGCACCATGAATTGGTGTGCTTCCTCTCCACCGCTGGGGATTATTCAGGGCATTTAGAAGAACATACTGTCAAAGCAGTTAAAAGAAAGGGAAGAAAGAAATAAGAAAGCATAAAGTCTTTAATTGGCAAAGCATGATATTGCCTTTCTTGGGACTCTTTAATGTCTCATCTAGCGCTATGTGTGAGAACAAGCGCTTCCACAAGCATCTAATTAGAGTGGCTTGGCAGTAACTTGTCTACGTTCACACACTATGGAGCCCTGATTAGTCTTCTCAGCCTGCAAATGAAATGCAGTGGAGAGTGTTGCTCCTCCGTACGTAGGTCTGTTTATCTGAAACCAGCTTTATCAACTGTCATGAAAATGCAACTGCAAAAGTGACTGCCTGGAGGAGAGGTGCAGACAAAAGCAGGACAGACAACAGCAACTGAAGTGAAAATTCATATTCAAGCAGGATGGTCCATCAGGAAGCATTTTTTTGGTGACAGTAGTTCTGCTTTTGGACACAATAAATCTCCACTGTATGAGTCATCAGTGGCCGCAGTGTGTATTCCTGTGTGCGTGCGTGTGGAGAGGAGGGCAGCTGAGTTAAGTTATGTGGAACTGAAACCATCTGGTTTCTTCCTCATCACAGAGAACAGAAATACCTCAACTCGTCACCAGACACACGCAACAGCCTCTCATCCTGTTGTCATGGCAGTAAAGCGCAGGATGGCGAAAAAATATTTCTTTGAGCAGGTCAGATATTTATGTTCATGGCTTCCACCAAACAGCTGGTTTTGTTATCTGGTAATTACACTACGTGTACCGGGCAGAAGTGTGGCACACACACAGTAGCTTTTTAATATGTAATCAACTGATTACTCCAGGCAGTACTTAAGGCCTCGGTGGAGTGTTGGTCCTCGTTGGATCGTTGTACTTACTTCACCCTTCCTTTCAGATTGAGCGTTTTCATTATCACAGACTGATTGAAGAGGTGTGTGAGTGAGTTTTTCCCCAAGCCCTCGACCTTCCCTCTGAACCCCAGGAACTCTCTCCCCACATTCACTGTATATATGTACAAATCTCACCTGGTGCTGTAAATAAACCCTTTTGTGCTTGCACATCTCAGAGTCCTGCATTTGAGTCCTGCCCAGCAAATCGTGACAATTTCAGAAACCATCACAATGAAAGAAAAACTGTCCAAAGAGCATCAGTTCTCTGGGTGAAAATGTGTTGTTGATGTCAGATGTCAGAAGAGAATGGCTAGACTGCTTCGAGTTGACAGGAAGGCAACATTATGTTAAATAAGGTATGCAGAAGAGCATCTCTGTATGCAAAACATGTCAAAGCTTGAAGCAGATGATACACAACTGCAGAAAACCTCACTGGGCGTCGTTTCCATCAGCTAAGAAACAGAAATTGAGGCTTTAATTTACAAAAGAGAGAGTTTACAAAATCTTACAATAAATGACTGCAAAAACATTGCATGGATCCATGCTGCTGTGTATTGCTGCTGATCATGCTCATCCCTATATGACCACAGTGTTCCTATGTTCTGATGACTGCTTCCAGCAGTTAACACATCATGTCCCAAAAGTCAAATCATCTCAAGCTGGTTTCTTAAACATGACAATGAGTTCACTGTAGTCAAATGCTCTGTTGGAGATCTGGACATAGATGTCATTCAGGCAGCTTTGAAGGCAAAAGGTGCTCCTAGCAAGCTGTATCTAATAAACAATGCATATCAATCATTCTTTCTATCTATGTAATATGTACTATTTTAATAATTACATGAAACATTATTCTTATTATTAAAAATTGCTCATGATTTTATAGCCGAGTCTGATGTTGCTGATGTGTTGATGATATCTTTTAAAAATGGGAACTTTAGAGCTGACACTGCTGCTACACACAGCTGGAGTAGTCTCTGGATGGAGTCAGCGAAGGAGTCCATGAACTACGTGGACCACATATTGAACGAAGCACAGTGAAATATCAGCGAGCGATCACTGAACACTTACAGAAGGGAGGAGGCTCCTTTAACCAGTGGATCTAATATTTAAGACAAACACAAAGGAAGAGCACTAAAAATCTTTATTACAACACTCCAAGATGCTACATTAAGAGTTACATGAAACTTACTAAACAGTGGACACAGTTGTTTACTATGAATCAGATCTCACATGTGAAACTCGTCTTTTAAATGTTCTTTTTAAACAAACACTGCATGACTCCTTACTAAAAAACAAGTTATGCCCAGTTGCAGTCATAACAATGTAATTACATTAATCAATGCGCCACAGCAAATGCCAAAGTGAGACTGGTAAGAGTTTGCTCTCAGAGAGATATCTGCATTTCCACTTTCTAATATATCTTCAAAGGCTAATGGCACCGTCAGAGCAGCTACAATAACGTCTAAGTACTGTAACCGAGCAGGAATCATTAGCAGATTCATAAGGCGGCAAGCTCTCCTGCTGCAATACACGGTATTTCACAGCAGCACACCAAATAAACTATTTCAGTACATGTCACTCACATTACAGCAGCAAACATATAATCTTTCCTGTAAGGACACAGCTGATACAAGAAAGCACTGAGGAAGCCTGTTTATGTGCACACACGCACACACACACTAACAAACGTACATTTGAAGATCGTATCAACTGTTGTCACTTTTCGTCTTAACGTCTGGTCACTTGGGATGTGTGACGAAACATTTCTCCCACTGAAAACTCAACGCCCAGATGAGCAGAACCCACTTTCTGGGCTTTCTGAGTCACATGACGGAGCAGGTGAAGCCGCAGCAGTCTTTCAGCAGCGTGAGGCTGGTTTTAGTGAGAAGCGGCGCTGAGGTCTGCTGAGATTTAAACGCCACCTTTTGATCTTGCGAAGCACCTGAAGCTTAAAGGAGAGGACATGACAGTACAATCACCACAGTGGGTTCACAATCATTAAGATTTACTGGTTACTTAACTGGCTTTAATAGTTAACTGTTAACTGCCAGCTTTCTGGTTAGACTCACCTTTTGCAGCCAAAGCTTTGGGAAATTTGGACTGTAAGAAGGCTGCCATCTCTCTGTCTTCCTCTCGCTCCCTGTGAAAAAGCATATTTCCTTGTTATTCACTGTGAATTACAGGGTTTAAAATTTTTATTACATCTTGTTAAACACCACAAGGCTTGCTTTAAATCCCAGGCTGCGGGCATCACAGCATCCTCACAGACTGTCACGCTCCTGCTAAGTATTTACAGGCAGATTTTTCTCCGAAATAACAACCTAGTTATCAGAAGCGACAGCTGATCTGTGAGTGATGGTGGACATGCTATCATTAATTAGGAAAATATACAAAGGGGCTTCGTAGGAGTGGAGCTATATGAAGAATTAAGTAACAAATAACTAATTAAGGCTTTAAAGCTGTATGCGCTTTTGTCAGTGGAAACATCACATGAAGGATCAGATTATTGTCCAGATTCTTTTACACGGCAAAGGTGGTGAACCGAAGTGCTCTGACAGAACCGTCAGACATGATAATCAATAAAAGACAAGTCAGGAGATGCTTTTTATTTCTGACTCATCTCTGTAATGCCCCTGAATACCAGAGTGTGGCACTCAGTCAAAGTTCTTTTCATCCATTAGCCTCACCTCAGCCTTTCAAACTCTACGTCGTCCACAAGGAAGTCTCTGGTCTCCACCAGCTTGTTGATCTGCTGCAGCAGCTTCTCTTCTCTCTCCCGGTCCTCTTTGGACTTGTCTTTGTCTGTTCAGTAGTCACGAGACAAGCCTTCTGTTAGAAATTGTAGTCACTGTGCAGTGTACCAACAGACTTTGTAAAAAGAGATGGATGTAGCCACTGTGCCAGCATCTGTCAGTTTCATTGAGAAGCCTTGAGCTTTAACTCAAAGCTGCTTCATCCTCTATTTTACTCCCATCGTGTTGTATTCAGTACGATGAGAAACGAATTTGTTATAAATGTTAGTGAGGTGAGTGAGTAGGGTCATTTTCATCTTGACTTCTTTTTGGGACCACAAGAGTCGACCAAGAATATAGATTCTTATGCCCTTCTGCACTCAGCAGGGGAAATAAATACTGCGTCCTTCACTGACTTTGTAAGTTTGCTCACTTCCAAACAAATGAACAGTTTGGAATTTTTTATGGTAGTTTTACTACCATAATTTTTTTTCTTTTTAGTTGCCGGAGAAACTGTCTTTTCTCTCTGGGTTGCCATCTCAACTTAATGAACAGAGGAATGCGCGTATTCCTTCGACAATAAAGAAATAAAATTTAAGTAGAACACAGAAAAGGCTCCAGAGGCTCATTGTTGCTTGACCTGAAAACCTTTCTTTTAAAAAGTATTTTTCTTTAATTGACAGCAAGCTCATTCTGAAGCTGTGCTTAATTCACTCCAGTCCTCGCTGAACTGCGTTACTGGAGACAGCTCATATCTTTTCAACTATGACAGAGCAAACAAGAACCGCACAGGACCCGCTCAAAGCACACTGTCACCAGGTTAAAGTCGAGAGGCGCAGGCTTCTTTTTAATCTACCTGGAATTGAGACAAGCTTCTGCAACTCCTGCTTCAGCCTTGTGATTTCTTTGCAGAGCTGGATGTCGTCCATCCTGAGAGAAAAAAAGACAAATAAAGAAAATATTTCTTTACCAAACTTTAGATATCTGCAGTAAACAAGCTGATATTCAGGTAAAACAACAGTTAAGCTACACTTGTCTTCACATGGGCTTTAGAAAAAATATGTTTTATGTGGTAATTCCCACCTTGTGTGATAATTGTATGGGTATATCAAAGAAACAACCACTGGACTCAGCTTTTGGCCACAGATGACAGTGGTTTATTAGCTGAAGTAACGCCACCACATTGCCCTCTGTGAATGAATCACACCCAACAGTATCAGATCTCATTTTGTCCTCTGACTCTGATGGCGATTTCCAAACAACAGGGGCTGGTTGCATGGGTATTATCTGTGTATGTGGCGGCGTGTGCGCATACGTGTGGGCTGCTATAAATAACAGTGGTGTTAAAAAGAGGAAAGTGACTGTAATAGATGTGCTCTGAGCTGCTGCTTTAATTAAATAGGTTTCACTTCAGTGTACTTCAGCTGTATATATGCCAGCGTGACTCATAGGCTCACAGCGACGTGTTTATTCAAAATGCTTGAAAGCAGAAGTTTGTATGAACGTCACAGAGAGCCTAAAGTACGAGGATGTGTTTGCTGCCTATAAGAGGACTTCTGTGGTACAACCCCCCCCCCCACCAAAAAAAAAAACAACCCCAGGAAAGATACTCAGAGAACATAGAGATCAAAATAAACCCAAACAGTGTTGGATGAATAATAGAACTATGCTTCAAAGGTTGAGTTTGAGATTCACCTACTTAATTTTGTTACTTTTAATCTTTTTAGTTTTTAAGCTTTGCTACCCAGATAAAGGGGAGCCCTGAATGTAAAACGTTTATCTTATTATCTCTTTGCTAATGCTGTTCTCTAATAGTTAGCTAACTATATTAACTGCTTAAAAGGATATGCTGTTAAACATTAACAACAGAATGGAAAGTCAGCCAAGAAATTAACTATATGACCTGCTTAGTTGTTGACATTGGGCAAAAGTAAACTTAAGTTCTTCAAAAGTCTTGAGCAACCCTTCATTTCTTTACATTTTGCTAGGAAAATGGAAAAGTATGTGCAGTGATTAAATGAAATGTGTGCAAACTTACATGGAAACACAGGCAAAAAGAGAATTTCTACAATTGTGGTGAGCTTGAAAGTCAGTATTTGGTACGACCACCGTTATTCTTGAACTCTGTTATGCCTGAACTTTCTTATGCAGACTTCTTGTAGTGTCTTTAAGTAGTGTTCAGGAATAATTCTCTAGACTTCTTGAAGGACATTGAAAGCTTTTCTTTTCATGTTGGCTGCCTTTTGTTCTGTTCTTTGTCAAGATTAACCCTTCACTGCTTAAATAATGCTGAGATCCGGGCTCTGGAGAGACCAATCCATGACTACTTTGTGTCGTGTTAAAACTTTTATGCAGTACTCTACACAGTTCTGTACAATTTTATTTTTAATGTGACAAAGTCTGAAGTGATAACACTATCCACATAGTAGAATAAAAAAGTCATCTATTGGCAGTTATTATTATAAAAGGTCGGGTAAAAGGCTCTCTACACAGGAAACAGCTAAACCTGTTGTTTAAAGGTCAAAGAAATAAACTATAATAAATATTCTTTGTGTCATCAATTTCATCTCCATGTAAAATTACATGAACAAATAAATCACATGAACAAGTGACGTCTAAAGTTTGACGTCTTAACTTAGGAAATGGAACCATATGTTGACCACAATACGTATCAGTGGGAATCTGAAATTGGCTTTGTGTCTATAATGGATCTGACAAGTTGGGTTTCACTTCTCCTGGAATAGGATGAGCGCTAACCCTGATTTAAAAGTAGTCTGGGAACTACTACAAAAGTAATTGCACCAGCTTGGTTTCTGCATGCAGTCAAACGGATGAAACCATGCAGATTTAATGAACAGAGTAAATTAACAGATTTTTCACAGGATTCTTATTAGAACTGTTGTTATTTGCACAATTTTTCCTGCTTCATGTATTTAAGCCAAGACTCCCAGCTACATGTTTAGTACACGGCTTTAATAATTGTGAGTGAAAGTAAAAGAGAGATAGGAACATTGAGACTGTGCATCACTTCTCACCCTCTGGTTATGGCTGAACATGAAAAGAGATGATATTTATGACATATTTCATCAAAAGACAAAACAAAACCCAGAACAACAATGATTATTTTCAGTTTTCAAGTTCACCATATGGCTATATTATGCAGTGCTAGCCTCTCTTTCTTACTCTGCTGCGCCAAAATAATGAGAAAAGACCAGCAGAAACAAAAGCCAGCTTTCAAGATCGAATAAAATAACAAACAAACTGTGGGTGTGTATGTGCTGTTCGTCTGCTAAGGCCTGAAATAGCACGGCTGTTTTCCTCACTTCCATCATCCACATGGCTGCTCCAGTCACTGATGGTTGACAGTTGTGGTGCATCATCTCTGACTCCTGAGGGTATCTTAGCAGTATATTGGTGCATTCAGATCCCTGAACTTTAAAGTTTTGTAGTGTATGTGGCAGCAGGGGACCAAACAGTAAAACATCACATGAGATAACAGAGGAATATTTCATCCTCTTACAAAAGCTCTCCTCCTCCAACAGACAGAGAACCATAAATCCTAAAAAAACAAACTAAACTAATGAGATGTAGTCTGGATTTATGCCTCGAGCATGTTTAAATGTACCTAACATGAAGAGGTCTGGAGAACAGGCAGATCTTACATGTATCTCAGCTCTGACTCTCTCCGCACGAGAATGTCTCGTATTCGTTCGATTCTGAACAGCTCTCCTTCGATATCCTCGACGGTGATTGTGGAGTCGGCCATGGAAATGACATCATCTGCTGAGAGACAGACAAGATCAGAATACAGCTGTTTGGGTCTGATAATACACCTTTGAGAGTTTACTCATAGTTAGCTCCGAACATGAAGGCATACAGAGGACCCGTTACGCTTTTCTTATTTTTAAACATGTATGTATAGCTGCAAAGTGTACACTCGTATTAAACATAGCCAGAGTTTTATATGATGATCTCAGTGTATGTAATCCGTGAGTGCCCTAAGTGCTCTGTTTTGCCCATTTTTTCACCTTGTGGCTCTGAATGAAGTCACTGGGAGCGGTTATCTATAGTAGACCTGAGAGGTCAAAAGCACAAATATAAAATACTGCAAATATCACACAAAACACAACAGAAATTGAATAAAATACAATGGAAAAAGAAAAAACACTGAGAAAAAATATCACAAAAAGCTTGTTGCTTTATTGTCTTTTGTGGAGACCATGAAGCAACAAGCTAACAGCAAACATGTATCTATAGTATTAAAACACACATGAGTGGCTTCTTTTTCTCCATCACAATAGAGACGAATCCTTTGCTTTTTTTTTAAGCATGTCTCAGTCTCCTTCACTTTCACAGCTGTTCTGTCACGTTATTGTGTTCCCAAAACCATCTCTGAATGCTAGAAGTCAAGAAGGAAGTCACCTAGGATTTTCAAATATTTACCATAGGTGCATCTACTAAGAGGGTGAGGTGTAGCACTGACGGTCATCAGTATTTTTCTTTTTGCTGCTGTTTTCTTAAGCTGCAGTGTGTTTGACCACTCAGGGCCACCGTAGATACCCCTGATATGGTCATGTTGGGTGCACACCACAGAAGCCCCACCCACCTACTATTCAAATCTTATATTTAAGGGGCAGCCAATCAGATGAAACTAGCTTAAAGAAGAGGAGAAAGAGCTAGCACAGTTTGTTTAAGATGGTGGATAAACAGAGGGGCTACAGCCTCCAGACTTGTTAAGATAAATAAGCATTATTTTGAACTGTGACTTGTGCAAAGCTACTCTGGTAGAGTACATGAAAAAAAAATCTAAACAAGCATGATATGTCCCTTTTAAGTATCTTTTGTTAACTGAATTACCCTGGAAATCCCAGCAAAGCATAGAGTGTGATGAGCAGTCTTCATAAGAACAGCTGATTACTATTACCAGCATATGGTTTGCATGTGTAACTTTAATCTATGTATACTTCTAATGTAGCAGCAGGACAGGTGTACAAGTGGATTTTTTCACGAGATCCAGGTGCAGAACTTTGGTATTGTGGGTGCTGATTCATGCATCACAGGCTAATTATGCAAGCTGTTGCTGTCTGTGCATATTGAAAGCAAAGTCAGGATTGTTGGCTTGTCGAATACTTGCAGTTTTTATTTTAACTTGGTTGCAACAATGGATTTTAACATGTAAGCCATGTGTGGCAAATTTCTCCAGGAAAATCAAAATCAAGATAGTCAAACAAGCAATTAAAACCACCTTGGGTCTAAAACAGCTTCCCGCTACGATGTGATCAGAGCTTTGTGGATACTTCCCCCAAGTAACTCTCTGCACATCCCTGAATAACTGCATTCCCCACCCTGCTTCCGCAGCCTCCCACTCCTCACCAGGAGCGATGAGTCATCCAGCAGAGCTTGGATTGGCTTTTAATTACCCGACCTTGTGTGAAAACATACTACAATCACACTGACTCACCGGGGAACAGCGAGCCAACACAAACACAAACCCTCAAAACTCCCCACATGGCAATCCCACCGCTGTTCATCTACATATTAATTATCAGCAGGTGTTTTAGTGTTGAAGCAATCTGCATGTGTTCCTTTTCTTGTCATTTTTTTTTGGCTCCGAGCTTTCTGTCAGAAACTGTTTGAAGCTTTTTATTTCACCCTGTCACTTTAAATTATTCACTTTGTACAGAAGCTTCATGTCAACATGCAAACTGTATCGTTTACTCATCTCGAGCACCCAATCCAAAAATCTTTGATGTCGTTTCCTTTCAGATTTTTGCTGCTGTCAACCGTAACTTTTTTTTACCCTTTTGAATGTTGCTGTAGGTCCATAAGTGTGTGACAAAACTGAAGGTGCAAAGACCCACAAGCAAGCAGCAGCTGAAGGTGACTGCAGCAAAGGTCAAGCAGAGCAACACAAGGCAGGAAACACAGCACAGAAGCACGAGTTCTAAATTTTATCCCACTATTAAAAATATCCATCCATCTTCTTCCGCTTATCCGGGGCCGGGTCGTGGGGGCAGCAGCCCAAGCAGAGAAGCCCAGACCTCCCTCTCCCCAGCCACCTTCCCCAGCTTGTCCGGGAGAACACCAAGGCGTTCCCAGGCCAGCCGAGAGATATAATCTCTCCAGCATGTCCTGGATCTGCCCCGGGGCCTCCTCCCGGTGGAACATGCCTGGAAAACCAAACCTCAGGCACCCAGGAGGCATCCCTGTCAGATGTCCGAACCACCTCAGCTGGCTCCTTTCGATGTGAAGGAGCAGCGGCTCTACTCTGAGCCCCTCCCGGATGGCTGAACTTCTCACCCTATCTCTAAGGGAGAGGCCAGCCACCCTTCGGAGGAAGCTCATTTCCGCCGCTTGTATTCGCGATCTTATTCTTTCGGTCACTACCCACAGCTCGTCACCATGGGTGAGGGTAGGGATGTAGGTCGACCGGTAAATTGAGAGCTTCGCTTTTACACTCAGCTCTCTCTTCACCACAACAGACCGGTACAATCTGCACCAATCCGTCTGTCGATCTCCGGCTCCCTTCTCCCATCACTCGTGAACAAGACCCCCAGATACTTAAACTCCTCCACTTGGGGCAGGAACTCGTCCCTGACCCGGAGTGGGCTCTCCACCTTTTTTTCCAGCTGAGGACCATTAAAAACATTAATTACTAATTACGTTTGAGTCTCCGAATGCAGAGAACAAGGCATAAAAATGTTATTCCTAAAACAATTAATGAAAAACTTTGTTGGTCACAATCAGAATACTTTAATGATCCATAAGAAATGATTATAGTTGCTCTAAGACAGTAACAGACTAATTAAATAATACGATATATTACAAAAATTACAAATTTAAGAAACAGCACTAATATATACAAATCGCTCAATTATAAATATTAAGAATATTACAGGGTGAAATATATATGATTGACACTTAACTCTAACCTCTGTCAGGTCTCTTAACTATAAGCTGAAATTCCACACTTCAATCACAGCTTTTACTTTTTGATTTAAGATTAATTATGATAAAATTACAGAAAAAAAAGTGTCATTGTCCAAATACTTATAGCCCTAACAGTATACAGATGTTCCCATAAATATATTTTTACAAATTCAGTAAAATGTTATTTTAAGTAAAATGTTCTAATTTTGGTCGGCATATAAACTACAGCTGTTGGGACTACTCACCGAGGAGACTTTGTTTGGGCTGCAGAGTTCAGACAGATGGATCATTCTTTAAGTAAGTAAAAAAAAAAAGTGCACGCCTCAGCTGAATGCACCACTTTTCTTCTTCTTGTGTCACAGAAATGTGAATATGTGTAGATTATCTTCCACTGCGTTTCATTTTTTTTAGAGAAAAAAAATCTATATGTCAGTTAAAGAGATTGCTTATATTACAGGATCAATGACAGTTTTTGCTCTCATTAAAAAAAACAAAACTAAATTAAAGGATTACTTTCAAGCACATTGCTGCAGACCAAGCTGCTGGTTGCCTCATTTTGCTTTTATTGCCATTTGTGTATTTATATTTTAAAATTTGAGTATATTAGGGAATGACAAACAATTGTAATAAAAAACATAATTAGTTGACATAATTTAATTAATTGTCCATACGAGATGGGATTAATGTTGATAACTGATCTATTCTAGTAAACTTCTTACACATAGCCCGACCCCAGCCCGAGGGAGCCCTGGCTACAGCCCTGCTGACATACAACTTTAACATGATGCTCACAGTGGTGATCTTCAAGGATCTAAAAGTGTGCTTCCTTCCTAGATCACTTCTCGCAGCAACAGCACACGCACACAGGCAAACTCAAACACGATGCTCAGAAAGTCACCTGCTTTCTCCGCTGCTTCATCCACCTGCTTGTCTTCCAGAGCGCCGCACACTTGAGAGGATTTTCTCTCTTTTTCCATTTTTCTTAAAAAGAAAAAAAAGACACTTCTTCTTTGTCTGCAGAGGAAATTCAAAGGAGATTCTCGCACAAGCTTAAAATTAATATTAAAAGGTGTCCCCCAGGTCCATGCAGCATTGCCCAAATGTGTGAGGAAACACAAAGAGAGGACAGCTGCCAGCTGATGCTGAGTCCATCCAGTCCTACAGCCGTGGATCTCTGAGCATGGAAAAAAGAAAGCTGTTGCACCTCATGCGAGCTCCGAGGCTCCACCTACTGACTGGCAGGAGCAAAGCAATGAGTGCAAAGTGGGAGAATGTGGAAAATTATAATTAAATCCATCAAGAGAGAAAAAAAAATGCTCCAAACTAAATTTGTTCTTTCACTCTGAGTCACATTAAGATCTTAAAGGATGTCAGATTATAAGGAGCCTAAAGCCATGCCAGGTGATATTTATAGACAGCAGTGCTTGTCATGAATGTACTCTTTCCCAAAGTTGGGGAATGAAATCTCTTTATAAGCAAGTTCTGCTTTTTTAAATCCAAAACTGAACCAACTTCCCTTCACTTCACCTTCAGAGGAGCACAAAAGTCTGAATCAGAATTCATGGAGATCAATGAACGGAGACATTTTAGTCAAACTTTCAAATACTTCCCTCAAAAAGTTCAGGTATATCTCTCATGGTTCCACTCTCAGAGAGCCATCATCAGCAGCGTCAATGGCAGTCTATCTCAGTGTGGATTACTATGGAGGTCATAAAAAAAATCTCTACGCAGGTTCACTGGATGTTAGGCAAAGGCACAAAGGTATCCTCATTTTAAAACAACAAAAGACAACAAAGGTTAAACAGACGTCTTCCGTTTTAATGGTTTCCTCCACTGTAACCACAACAGTAGCACTCTCCACAGGAGAATCCAGCTGTCTATCATCATGAATTTTTCATCTAGTCTGACTGAGTTCAGCTCTCGACAAAGTGGAGAGAACTCGATTTCACGCAGGCGGGCCCTCGAGGCAGCAGGCCAGATGTTCGGGGAGTGCAGCATGCGTCTGCCCGCACACTAGAGCTGCCACTGTGCCATAGATAGCCATGTCCCACAGCCATGAAGCCAGCCAGACACTTCACACATTTGTTGCCACAAGCCCAGAAGCACATGAAGGAAAATGACTGCCATTCATGTTATATGACAAGGCAAGAACATCTGTAAGCCCGACAGAGTGAACACTGTTTCTAAAACTGGCTCAAAATGTGTCGCACATTCAAGTTTTTACTATCTACTTTGGCTTTCAGGTCATGCAAAGTAAGTAGCAATATAATTATTCAAACCCCCCAAACACACCACAATCATTTCTTTTATATACCATTAAAAAAACAACAACAACAACAACAACAACAACAACAACAACCCTGCAACTATAATAATCTTATGGAGCTCTTAGATCAATGCTACTTCACTGCATAGAAATGAAATGTTTAGCACTTTTAAGTGAAGACAAAACCGGAAGTAAAATATCAGATTTCACAGTTTTCATTTGGAGACAAAACGTTTTGGGATTTTTTTCCACTTACAGCAGAGGTGTCGAACTCCAGGCCTCGAGAGCCGGTGTCCTGCAGGTTTTAGATACCACCCTGGGTCAACACACCTGAATCAAATGATTAGTTCATTACCAGGCTTCTGGAGAACTTCAAGACATGTTGTGGAGGTCATTTTGCCTTTTGAATCAGCTGTGTTGGATCAAGGACACATCTAAACCTGCAGGACACCGGCCCTCGAGGCCTGGAGTTCGACACCTGTGACTTACAGCATTCCCACAGACTGTATACAAAAGATGGACTTAACCAGTGTTACTCCACTGACTGGTTTTCTAAAGCTTTTAGTTCAGCAGTTTGGCCATAGCCATCTTGAGCAACGTTGAATCTGACTGAGGACTCTATGAAGTTA
Organism: Haplochromis burtoni; assembly: GCF_018398535.1. Taxonomy (NCBI): domain Eukaryota; kingdom Metazoa; phylum Chordata; class Actinopteri; order Cichliformes; family Cichlidae; genus Haplochromis; species Haplochromis burtoni. The sequence continues at coordinate 1,240,903 of NW_024582406.1, read as the reverse complement.
CACTTGTACTTGTGAAGCCATGTCCTATAGCAGGGGTGGGCAACTCCAGGCCTCAAGGGCTGGTGTCCTGCAGGTTTTAGATATCACCCTGGGTCAACACACCTGAATCACATGATTAGTTCATTACCAGGCGTCTGGAGAACTTCAAGACATGTAGAGGAGGTAATTTAGCCATTTGAATCAGCTGTGTTGGATTAAGGACACATCTAAAACCTGCAGGACACTGGCCCTCGGGGCCTGTAGTTGCCCACCCCGTCCTATAGTATACTCTCATTTATTGTCTATTAAACTCTAAACTGGACCAAAATTTACAAAATAAGAACACTTGATGCTCAAAATTGAGACTCATTGGAAAAGCATTTATGATAAATTGGATCAGAAATAGGTTCTCTTTCATATAGACTTCTATGTAATTGGAGTCCTTTCTCCAAACATAGCATTTGCCCCCTGCTGGTCAGTGCAAGAAATGCAGATTTATGGTTTCACAGTCTAAATACATCTTTTATGGAGAGAGAACATCTGACATGAGCAGAAATATAAATTAGACAAATAAAATTTTAAACAGGTGTCTTCTGACTGTCGTCACAGCTCAGGGCTGTACAACTCAAGTCATTTTTGCACAAGACATTCTGAATGTGCTCAAGTTACCCCAGTTCAATACACATAAACAAAGATTTTCATCTCGCTTCATCTATATCTTCAGTTCAGAGTTTAGAGCCCAGAGGGAGACACAAAGCTGATAAGTGAGAGCAGTCAGCAGTGACTCCTCCAGCTGATTAACAGCAGGTTCGGGTGTGGTAGTGCAACAGTTTGGCCTCACCTTTTGCACACGTCTTGTGTTTATACACCATGAGAGAAGCTTCCATTAACACAATACCTCAGGCTGTTTAAGCTGCCCGGTGGCACTGAGTAATTGATTTGCTCGGCTGTAATCCTGCTGCCTTCTTTGCTTTAGAAAACAATAACCGCTTATGCAAATGTACATTAGTAAAAGCTCAGGAGGCCCAGAGATGAATCCCAAAATCCATCCGTACAGCTGACACTCACAGTCTGATAAAAGAAAAGAAAAGAAAAAATGGAGGGACAGACTGGATGACGTAACATTTAATTCTGATGGAAAAGTAATGAGAAGGAAAAGTCAACACTTTTGATTGTAATGAATCCTGTCAGGGTGGGAAATTAATCATCCCCATCTGGACTGTGCAACTTGGTGATGAAGAGTGACATATCTTTAAGCAAGGCTGCAGAGCTCGAAGGGAACGATGACTCCCATTTCCATATTAATAGCGAAATCTGATTCATTTATTATGTGACAGTGAATTTATTCTTCTTATTCACAGAATTGCTCCTTTTAGTATTTTCACCGTCTGGAGGTTTTAGTGGTTTACCTTCCTTGCACTGTTGTTGTTGCTTTTGTCATTTTCCATTGCTTTATCAAGCCAGTCTCTCTCCTGTTCTGACTCGGAGTCACTGGCCTCGCTTGCATCCGCTGCCAGCAGGCGGGAATAGTTAATCCTGCGGTGGTGGGGGGCTTTCCACTGGAGCAGGGGCAGGCACACACACCACACTATCAAAACCATCGCCAGTCCTCTGAACATCCATGTGAGCCCGATGCTTTGGGCCACAAACCCTCCAGCCAAACTCCCCAGTGCACTACCCAGATGAATAGAGAGGGACTTGTAGACCCTCCTGACGCTCCTCTCAGCCCCTGGTGTGGCGATGTCCTCACACTGGAGCTTCACGGCCCACCAGAGAGCTCCGCTGCTGAAACAACTCAGCACCTGAGCAGGCAGTGCAGCCCACGCTCCCCAGAGGAAGGAGTAGTAGAAGCACTGCAGGCCGAGACTCGCGGCTCCAACTGCGAGCATCCTCCTAGGGCCGAGCAGCCTGGAGACTCGGCCAGCCATCAGAGGGAAGGCGGCCTGCGAGAGCAGAGCGAGGGCAAGAGATAGTCCCATGTGCAGCTCACTGCTTCCGCGATCCTGCATCTGCCACAGGAGGAAGTTGTCGATGGCCGAGTTCGCCACCCCGACCAGCAGGGTGGTGAAGACACAGAGCACAGCCTGTGGGGAGCCGCGCACCAGTTGCAGGGCTTTCAGGAGCCCGCTGGTCCTGTTTCGCTTCTTGTTCAGGTAGAGAGGGAGGGACATGGCCAGGGGCAGGACCAGAAACGCCAGGCTGGCATAGCAGTAGAAATGCACCACACTCCTTGAGGTCTGAGCAGCTATGAGGCATGCCAGTCGGCTCACCAGCAGGCCGGTTACCCCAACCCCGCATGCTGCTCCAAGTACACCCCACACCCTGGTGCTGCTGTAGCGGTCCGAGGCATCCGCGAAATCTAAATATTCGTAGAGGCCGTCGTCTACATTCCACTCCAAGGGTGCGGATGCCGCCTCCCACACACACATAATGATGAGTATCAAGAAGAAGAGTTGATGCTGAGTGTCCATCACCTTTAGGCTGCCCAGGAAGCCCAAAGAACTCTCATCCTTTTTCTCCCCCGTTTGCTGCTCTGATTTCAGCTCAGACCTCTTGTTTCTGACCGGAGTTGCCAAAGAGCTGCTGGAACTTTCAAGCACCTTTGATTCATTCTTTTGTGGCGCATAAAGAAGAGGAGATTCAGTGGTATGACTGTGATTGTGATGGTGATGATGATGAGGTGAAGTTTCATTTGTAATAACAGGAGCTTTCCTATCAGCATCAGGAAGATGAGTGACAAGCGACTGGGAAACATGAGGTTTTGGATGGGATGTTACAGGTCCAGTGATGTTCACTGACAGTACATCAGATGGATTTTGGGGCGGGCCGACGTGCGGATCCGAGGCGTTACAAGTCCATGCATGCATATCCGTGTTCGGGATGAGCAGGAGGAGCAGAGCGGCTGCTGCCGAAAACACGACAGAGCCGCAGATCACCGCTCGTCTCTTGTTGTAGTGTTTGGAGAGCAGGCTCGCCGCGGGGCTCCACACCAGCGTAATAAAGTGCTTGGTACCCATGACGATGCCCGTCATGGCAGGAGTCAGGCCAAGCTGTCTGAAGTACAGGGTGAGGAAGGGCAGCAAGCATGCTTTAGCGCAGGAGCACAGGAAGTTAAAGGTTCCAGCCATAGCGAGGGCTCGCTTTATGTCAATCTGCTTGATCCTCTTCATGTTTGAGCAGCTTAGAGTCCGTCCTGCTAGCTGTCACATGGAGCGATTCAAACTGAGAGAGACAGAGAAAATATAAAAATGTTAGTGCAGACATTTCAGTCTTTTGATACTAATACATTCTGAAAAGGCATCAGGCATCATCATACAAAGATTTGACCTCTGACCTTTTTTAAGGACAAATAAAGTCAAACTTTCATAAAATGTATTTTATCTTCAGAAGTGTGCTTTAGATTCTGCTGACTTTGTTTGTATTGGCAAAAATCAGGAAATGATACTGGTGTATGAGGACTCTAAATATCACATTACACTTTGCGTCTAAATATCAGTCGCATTTGACCTCTGACCTCAGTTTTACATTTTCAGATCTGCTTTTTTTTAAGTTGACCCTAGAATGTGTTACATATTTAAAGAAAGGATTGTCAAGATGCCAAACTAGATAGAAATACACTTTAGTTTAATATTATATAATAAGCTCAAGTTATTCATGTCCAGTCATTTAAAAATGAATCCATTACTTGCTCACAGATAACGCCTGTGCAGTCAAAGTAAACACCTGTCATGCTATCCTTGTATAGCATTTAAGAAATATTAAATGTGGACATTCATTTTAGTTATGTTTTGCCATTATGTTGGCCATATAGAGTTGTTTAAATAAATACATTGAAGACTCCAGGCGATTTATTTCTGTTCTCAGGTAATAAAATGATTCCTCCTGCTGTTCCTAATGCGATAGAGGCCCTTAATAAATGAGTTGAGGGCTGGCCCTCGTTTATTTCGCTGTAGCTCCAACAATAATAAAGTATCTGTTTTTATAGTAACTTATCCACACTCACATGCGAAGCAGACAGACTCAAATGATCACCCTACAGCGACTTCATTGTGTTTGAGGAAATAAGCTGACACGAAAAAAACGAGGAAATGACAGACTGTCAGGAAACCACCCGTCAGGCTGGACGCACCTGTGCCTGCAAGATGTGGAGGACTAGTCCACGTCACGCCAAGTTTATAAAGGAAGAAAAACAAAGTTTTAACATTTACCTTTTAAATTCTGCCCAAGTTCCTTATCCTCTTCTGTCGATCATTTCCCACCCGCGACTCCGACAGCGCACTCCCGTGTTTGAACCTTTGTTGCTCTGAGCTCTGGACACCTGTAGCAGTCGGGTACGCGCTCAGCAGCAGCAGCAGTGCGAGTTCACACCTGTGGGCGCAGATTCCCACGACTATAGCTCCTCCTGTTGGTGTGGATGCCCGTGTGCACTACAGAGAGCATCGTCGCAGCTCGATTAGGCGATAGGCGCAGTTCATCAGAGAGTGATCAGAGAGCTCCAACTCCTCTGTTTTGATGTCCAATTACATGTTATTAAAGCAGGTCATCTGGTTTGAATTTTATATTTGTCTCCTCAGTGCAAAGATAAAAATCTTCAGTAAGAACCACTTCAGTTAGTGTGATTAGTGCTGACTTTAAAATGACCCCCTTTTTGGGGGGATTTGAATCAATTTGAGCAATAAAACTTGTGTGTTTGTTTGCCTGGATCATGGCTCAAGTCGCAGAAAGCATCGTACAGCAGTTTGACACAAAGCAGAAAATACCAAACTCCAGCACATGCTGTTTTTTTACACCTCTGCTCTCTAACAGGTGTCACATGGGGTGATTCAACTTGATTCAACCCTAAAAATTCACATACATCAAGAGGTTCAAATCACATATATGTTTCTTTCTTCTTCTTTCTTTTTACCTCCCCAGCATGTGGGACTTTAACCTCATCTGCTGGATGCCACATGGCATTATTGTAGTATTTCATTGCACTGATTAAGTTGATTTATGACATAAAAAATCCACGACCAGCTTATAAAATATAAAGTTTATTATTGAAAAATGGCCACAGGTAACAAGCACTTGGATACTTGTAGTACTTTGTCTTTGAAGCAAATTAACTGGACGGGTACTTATGTAGAGCTTTAATACAAACACTCAAAGCACATTTTACTGCAAGCCTCATTCAACCAATCATGCCCGTTCATACAAGCACTTTTTTCCTGTTGCATACACACCTCTAACATTCACACACTCAGGGGTAGATCGATGCATTGGGATACTTCGACATGCAGACTCGCTCTGCATTCTTAGTTAGTAGAACCTAACTACTTTTTCTCATGTAGAGGATCCGTTAACTCTTATAACAGGATTTGTGAGCATTTAGAATTCAGTTAGCGAGAGAGATAATGGAATCCAAATAATCATGTGTTACTAAATTAAGAGGATCCAAAGGGATTAACATGAATGTTACTAAACACAAGACAGTGTAGATGATTCTACTCTGCAATGTAGAGGTGACCTGCCTCTGCTTCTAGCTCTAGCCCACCACGACCCTGAACTGTATGCGAGGTGAAGAAAATGAACTGATGGGTGGACGGATAAGCTTTGCCAATGTAACATTAAGATGACTGTGAAGCAGTCAGCCTGTGTCCCTCACATGCTGACACCAGAGAAGCTGTTGATTGGCAGTGACATGACTTTGTCCAGATACTTGCTGAGTGGCAGCTCTTGCTCGCTGCCGATGCTGTACCTACACCGAATGGTGCAACCCGGGTCCAAGCATGGAGAGATTTCTATTCTGTAAAAGAACAATGCAGCATGTTAGTTTTTCTTAAAGGGTGAAAATGGACAAGTAAAAACAGAAGAAGCATAAAATTACTTTTGGACATTGGTGTATATCCTGCGAGGGTCTTTGTCCAGACACACGCAGAGTGTTCGTTGCTCCATTGTCCTGATGCTGATGTTTCGAGTTTCGATTTTCTATCATTAACAGATTCAGTTGCCTTCAGATATGGATAAAGCACTTCCACTGCATCATGCATAATGAGATATAACTAGCCAATAATCCAAGGCAGAAGAGAATAACGTCTTACTGTGTTGTATGCGGGGTTCAGAGAGTCAAACCTTGCAGTCAGGTAACTCTCCCCTAAACAAAATGAAAAGGGTGACTCAGTTTTTTCTCCACATAATTCTTATTGCACTGAAATAAAGCAATTGATAAAAAAAAAACCAAACAAAAAAAGAAAACCAACAACAAACCTGACGCTGAAGCTGCCGGCTCTGAGGTAATCACCACACGCCAGGTCATAGATGCTTCTCCTTTAACGTCTCGTTTGCTTAAAGTGGCCTGTTGAGAACATCAGTGAGTGTGAGTCTGTGTGCAAGTGTGACAGTGTTAATGAGTCACACTTGCACACCTTTGTGTAGTTGACCGACAGAACCACGCCAAAGAGTTCCACCGATGACTTCTTTTGTCGTACAGAGGGTTCCCCTGTCAAAGACGAGCCAGTTTATGTCGCCATCTGTTACCGTGGTTACATCAATATCTACACACACATGCACAGAAAGATTCGCACACATACTCTGCTGCTGGTCTTTAAGGTGTCTGAAATCTGGGATGTCGGCCTCCAGGTGGGACACAAACAGCTCCTCCACTGAGGCCAGATCAGAGTTGGAGAGGGTCATCTAAACACACGGCACATTTAATCAAATCAAAAACCAGCGTGAACAAACGAATGACAGCACCTACCAGACTCTACACTGAAGAAGTAACTGCTAAACTTAGTTTAGTTAAAGCTGTAACATTTGAATTTGTTTGGAAACAGTGAAAGAGCTGGAAAGACATTTGGACGCCCATCTGCCACTTTATTAGGCACGCATGTTCATCTGCTACTGATGCAAATATGGAGTCAAACAATCAGCAACTCAGTGCATTCAGGCATGCAGTAAGGATCAAGTCACATATGTTTATAAAGGCATGTAGGTCAAGACGACGTGCTGAAGTTCAAACTGAGCACCATGATCTGAGTATTTTAGAAACTGCTGGTCTGCTGGCCAGACTGTTTTGAGCCAATGGGAATGAAATTATTACTCAAATAGCCACTCTTTACAAACGAAGCATGCAGAAAAGCATCTCTGAACACACAACACATTGAAGCAGATGGGCTGCAGCAGCAGAAGACCACACCGTTCGCTGCTCTTGTCAGCTAAGAACAGGAAACTCAATCTACAATCAGAGTCACAATACTTTTAGAATTAGAATGGGTTCACCAAACCTGAACATTATCGTGGATCAACACACCAAAATCTCTGAGGAAGGTTTCCAGCATCTTGTTGAATCTTTTTCATAAATAATGAATTCAGCAAACTGTACCTAATAAACTGGCCAGTGCATGTCACCAAAAAGCTTGTGAAGTTATTATGAACTGAGATCAACATTTCTTGTACTCTGATTTTGTCCACCTGGTGAATAAAGTGAAACATTTTCTCTCATCTTAGCTCAGATTTGTTCTCCACACACTGTAGGAAAAATATTTTATGCTAAAACTTGAAAAAAAAAAACAGTTTCCAAAAATAACACAGCATTTAAATTAGATCAACATGAAATTTGTTACAGTCATAAAAACAACAACAACAAGAAATTGTTGCATAAGTGAATCCCTGAGAGGGGAAAACCCTCAGATGCAAACACAGGGACTGGTTCACCTTTCTGTGAGTTAAACTATGTGGTTCAGGAGCTTAAGAATACAATTTGAGGATTTGGCTGTTCCCTCATCTATTATTGGAATAATGAACAAGCCAAGTCAGTTTTGGCTGTGAACTTTGATATTACTGCATTAGAAACAGAGAAAAAGAACTGAAACTCACTGAAAATGATACAAAGATCCACACACAAATAAAACTAATGTGAGAAATTATGAAACAAAGATATGACACAGGAGGTCTAATACTAAATGTCTAAGTCCCCATATCAGCAGGAAAACATTTCATTGTCCAAACTCTAAAACTCAAATTCAACACGCAGTTACACGATTTGACACAAGTCCAGCTTTAAGTAAGAAAAATAGACATTATTTATTATTATTTTCTTTTTAGCTGAATTCTGCTACGATGTTTGACGCATGAAAAGCCAGCCTTGCTCTTTGCCTTCCACATTTAAATGCATGTAAAACACAATATCTACACATGATAGCTCTGCTGTACCTTAACTGAATAGACCGGGAGGTTAACTGGCTGTGTCCCACAGCGAAGGTAGTAACACAGGGTGTCCAACAAGTAAAGGCTCAGCTCTGTCGGTTTCCTGGAAACAGAAGGCTGTGCAAAGGGCGGACAGGATTAGATGGACTGCATATAGTTATTATTAATAAGATGTAATCGCTACAGTTGGTTACCAGCTCAGGTAGCGTCGGGATGGCAGCTCCCAGACTGCCAACGTTGACACTGTACCATGGATCCACTCTCTCCAAACAGGACGCCAAAGACAACCTGCTCTCATCCTGTGAGGAGTATTAAGAGTTACGTAGTCCTCTACACTCACACCTGTCAGAGCTGCTTTGAATGTGTCAGTGTAACTCACAGGTGAACTCGGGGAAGCCTCTGCATCAGAGACTGGGATGTAGTACAGCTGCAGGTCTAGTTTCTTGGTCAGCATGTTACGTTTGGCCTCTTTCTTGCTGTATGGACATTTTTAGAAAAGTTTATTTAAAAGTGGGCATGCACACACACACACATACACACACTCCAGTATTTGGGATCCTCACCGTATGATGTAATAAGCCTTGGTGAGCTTTCCCAGGGTGCTGTCGTCCCCCAGTACCACAACTCGAGCCGTGTGACTTCGCTCCTCTTTGAGTAGAGGCGAGTTTCCGGTTTCCTTCATCTTCTCCTCCATCAGAATCAGTTTTTCTGCAGACTTTGAGTTCTTCAAGGCATTTCTCCGTTCCCGCAGTGTCTTTTGAGCCGTGTAAGGCAGCTGCTCTGCTTCGTCTGAGTCCTTTAAGTCCTTCACTATCCCGCTGTCTCTTGAGATCCTTTCTTTGTCATCCTTAATGGAGTTGGAGCCAGAAGGTAGGGCAAAGTCTGTCAACAGATTCCCTTAAGGAAAGACAAATTTAACGTCAGTTTCAAGTAAAACTGCAGCCTTCTTGTATGTGTGGTAAGATTATAGATATGAAGCATCAGTTCTTGTTTGTTTGATGGGCTCACATAGCATCTCTTCATCTGTCCACATGAGGAAGTTCATCTCTGGCAAGGGCACTGTAGTGCTGTACACAGCACCTTGTTCATCATGCAATACATCTGAGAGAAGTTGATAAGAAATATTATTATTATTATCTCCACTTAGAATAACTTGTGTTATGACACACTACACTCAGACCTTTTTCAGAGGCAGCCAAGATGTTTTTGTGTATCTGCTTCAGCCCCTTCAGATAATCTGCACGACTGCCGGGACCATGCTGTAAACTCTGCTTCACAGTTTCAACCACATCCTGGAAATATTGCCTCACATCATGGTCCTCTAAAACCTGGAAAAAAAATTAGGGGAACACATCAGATCTTGATGAATAGCTTGATGTGAATAAGGGAACAAAATGACACAGGAACATCCATCCATTCCACTTCTCCCTTTCAGGGTCGCAGGAGCCTATTCCAGCTGTCATAGGGCGAGAGGCAGGGACACCCTGGACAGGTCGCCAGTCTGTCGCAGGGCTAATGCACAGAGACAGACAGCCTTTCCCACTCACATTCACTCCCATGGGAAATTTAGATTAATCAATTAACCTATCCCCACTAAGTGCATGTCTTTGGATGGTGGGAGGAAGCTGGAGTACCCCGAGAGAACCCACGTAAACACAAACTGGATTTGAACTCAGGACCTTCTTGCTGTGTGGTAACAGTGCTAACCACCGTGTCACCGTGCAATGGAAAACAAATCCTTTCAGTGCTGGACTCAAACTCACAGCAAAAAAAGTTAATTTTGTTAAGTTTTCCTTGATTTGATTTGATTTTTCTGAGCATTACATGTTATTTTTTATATTTATAGAAATCAAGGTGGCGTGAACTAAAGTTCTGATTTTGAAACCTGGAAAATGAAACCTGATTTATACATATACACCATTTGAACTAATGGGTGATTAGTTCATGTAGCTTATGTTTATATTTATATACATAGTAAATAATAAATCTGGGATCATGAAAATGAATGGGATTCATCCTCTGGGGATCACTACTGTTTCTTTGTCCAAAGCACCCTCATGGATGTATTTACCTCAAGAGCTTGAGCTAGTCTGAAGCTTTGGCAGGTCGTCCCTAACCCTGTCTCCAGCACACGGAAAAGCACACTTTTCTCCATAGTCCGTGTGTTTGTGAGCCGGTGTGACACTTCCAAGTATGCTCTAACCGTAGCTTCCAGTGAAACAGAAAACACAGCTGGGTCTGCCAGCACAAACACTCTGCAGGACACAAGCAGGAGACAATAATGTTGCGATATACACTTGAATCATTCTGATACAGGCCTGGAGGTCTTTCAATATGGCCTGCTTACTTTTCACTGGCAGCAAAATGCTCACTCTTGATATTTTGCTCTGCGATGACTCTCTTCAGGTACAGAGATCCTGTTGAGGAAAGGGTTTGTCTGGTAAGAGTGAGAGCGGATTTTAGTATCGAGGTCACGCGTGTAAGGATATGTGATACCTGGTGCAGTCATTTCCATCTTGATGCTCCTCAGAGTGTGCAGAGCCACAGCGGAGTATGGCGATGGCAGTATCAGCAGTTTCCCCAAACACTCGTACGCTTTGTGATAAAGACCTTTAGGAATTGTGACACCTGACTGGATATTGAAATACAGAAAAGCCTTTCAGCCTGTATTTGTACATTATTTACAGCTTGTTGCTGTTGCTGCAGTGTTTTCATGAACAATATCATATTTTCAGCTGTGTGTTGCCAAGTGCGTCTTACCTGAATGACTACATAGTAGAGCGTGTGCAGCACTGGGTTGACAGACATGTAGGTTTTTTTCTCATGGAGCTACACCAGCCAAAAAACCCAGACAAACAAGAATTCAGTATCTGAATTCATTTTGCACTTTTTAAGCAGAAGTAAAGAAAAGAAAGTCTTTAAATGCATAGCTTTTACACAACTGCACAACTTGATTTTGACTAGACTTGATGAAGGACAAACCTTGGAAACTGTTGTTAACGTCTTCTCCAGCTTTTGGACCAGAATTGAGATTATTGAAAGGCTGCAGGAAGGATTGCCTTCCACCTTCCTTTGGAGGTTCCATACCAGCATTCCTGCAAATCAGGCAGACAGTAGTTTGCTTGCATTGTCTCAGATAAGTGTGACTATCTATTTTAGCAGCTAAATTATCCCACTGTGTGTGAAAAGGGTGGAAGGTTGATACCACTACTATTAGCTAATTAGCTTAAAATAACTAAGCTCTGCAGCCCCTTATTAGGTATCCCTCACTCAAAACTATAAATCACAGCTTTAGGAGTCACATAGTCATGTGTAAATACTTTACACTCACTGGCCACTTTGTTAGGTACACGTGTTCATCTGCTCATTAATAGAAATATCTAATCCACCAATCATGTGGCAGCAGCTCAAAGGATTTAATTATGTGGACAAGGTCAAGATGACCTGCTGAAGTTCAAATCGAGCATCAGAATGGTTGTTGGTGCCAGTCAGGTACCATGATCTGAGTATTTCAGAAACTGCTGATCATGGAAACCATCTCAAGAGTTTCCAGAGAATGATCAGAAGACGAGAAAATATCCAGCTAGTGACGGTTCTCTGGGTGAAAATGCCTTGTTGAGTCCAGAATTGAGAGATGAAGGGGCACATTGCTTCAAGTTGATAAAGCCAATGATAACTCAAATAACCACTAGTTACAGCCGAGGTGAAGAGGATCTCTGAATGCAAATATGAACATATTAAACCTTGTAGGCAGACAGGGCCCCACCAACAGACTGACACTCCTGCCACCAAAAAACAGGAAACTGAGGCTACAGTACAGTTTGCACAGGACAACAGAAGATTGAAAAAATGTTGCCTGGTCTGATTAATCTTAATTTTTGCTGCAACATTTGGGTGGTCGGGTCAAAATTTACATGAAACAGCATAAAAGCATGGATCTATTCTGCTTTGTATCAGAGGCTCAGGCCTTCTCACCAGATCTCAGTCAAACAGAGCATCTCTGGGAGAGTCACATCATGGATGTGCAGCCAACAAATCTGCAGCAGCTTAGTGATGTTGTCACGTCAACATACACCAAAAACCTCTGATGAATGTTTCCAGCAGCTTGTTGAATTAATGCAGTTCTGCAGAGTCGATCCCAGTATTAGGAGCATGTGCCTAATAAAGTGTCCAGTGACTGTATGTGTAATAGATTGTAAACAAAGGGAAGGAAAACAGGAAGTGATAAGGAAATAGATCACAGTTTTAGAATCTATTTATTATAATTAGTAATTAAACAATACTGTTAAAATGATCGCTTTGTTGATGCAAACTATCTGCTAACGGAAGCGTCTGTTTTACTAGACAAACACGTTTCTCAGCAATGATGACGAGTTTTTAATAATCCATTATGTTGCTCTTTGACTTCAGACTTTGATTTCAGCGCGCTTATATACTTTCAGTAGTGGATACCTTTGCGGGAACAACTCTCGCTCTTCATCTCTTTGAAAAGAGCCTGGACATCATCACACAAGCTGGAGTCCCAAGTGGAGGAGAGGTCCTCTTTAGCTGTTAAAACACACACACATTTTGTTTGCATTCTCTAGACTCCGAAACTGCTGCTTTTACTGGTGAAACGAGAATGCCCATGAAGAAATGAAAACTCTCACCTGTGGGATCGACCATCCTTTCCACTCTTCAGAGTTTTTGAAGGCTTAATTTTAGCACAGCTGACTCAAACCAGAACAAATCACAAAAAGCCCTCTCCTCTGAGGAGAGAGTTCAGCACTAGTCCCCAACAGCCCAGCAACCGAAACGACAAAAATTGAACTGAGTACAAATACCTGATACCCTGCAGTGAAAGGTAAGTGCACTTCTGCTTTGTTGTCCGATGACTGGCTCAGCTATAAATACATCGCATCGTGCAAAGCATTGTTAATTTCATTCCTGCTCTGTGTGCAGCATTTCTCCAAAGCTTACTACAGAAGCTTCTGTCCGAGCGAGCGTTTTCACGTAAGTATGAACACAGTTCCCTCCTGAATATTCCCTGCTGCTTCCTGTTACTGACATAATGCCATGATGATCATCACATTGCTATTTTAAGCATGCTCGGCAGGGTGTGATTAACTTATTGGAGGAAATAAAATTCTGAAACAAAACGTCACTATCCAAACACAGATGAGTGTAGTCTTTATTTCAGTTGGATGAGCTACAAAAACAAAATGAAATGCAAATGCTCATGAAGGTTTAAAAAACCAACAACACATGAGAATAAATAGCTTAATTTATTACACAACATTATTGACTTGAAAATGTACACATTAGTACTCAAGTAATCAGTTTTCAAATCACCCACAGCAGATTTTAACCCACCCCTACACAAACAGTGCCGGTAAGACAAGAACCTGTAAAATCCCCCAACACACCGACAAGTACACCCACATTCCTCATTATGCAGTGAGCGTGCCAGTGTGTCAGAAGAAAAAGATGCGTACACTTCCTTAACAACAGGGCGGCACACCTTAATCTCAATTGTGGCGCACGCATGAAAAAATGTCACTCTTTGTCAGTCTGTTTATTTTTCACCAGCTGTACAGTGTCTCTGTCCTCAAACATCCCAGCATTAGAAAGAATCCCACAGCTTTCTTCTTCTTCAGTGCGGCACCGAGCTGGTCATGGATACGAGGACGAGAAAGAGGTGATGGGGAGGCAGAGCATAGAGCAGTAGGATGGGTGCAGAGGCTGAACTTGGCCCAGCAGCGGTTGGTAGGTCCTCCAGTCCAAACCGCTTCCCGGCTTACAGCACAGAGACACCTCACACCTGCGGGCGAGACAGAGCAACACTGCATTAGACTCGGAGACGCTGAGGTTGGGATTCACATTCGGAGAAAAAGGAGGCACAAGAAAGAAATTTGCTCCCCATCCCCATCATTTTCTCTCAATGCATTTAACAGATTACATAAAACAGAAAATAACAGCATGTGTGGCATATCTGTATGTAGCTGTGCAATGGTGCTGAGTGCAAAGACGTTGGAATAAATTATGGAATAAATCAGGGACAGTGAACTAATTACTCTATATACAGCATATACATAAGGACAGCGTATAATAGTATATAGGCACTGACAACAACACAAGATAACATATACAGCACACTTTGGTTTAGCTTTGTTCAGTTGATATTTAAATCAAGTATATTAAGTGCTGCTGATTTATTGTGCTTCATAATTGGGGCTGAAACCTTAAAGGATTTGTTGTTAATGCTACAGTAATGCACAAATACAAAAGTGCAGCAGCTCATCTGGTGTCCTTCTTTATGAAGAAGAAGAAGAAGCAGGTCTGGAAAATGCTTTAAAAATGAGCCAATTGGTCCTGTTGCTTAAAGTGGGTCTTGGGAATTTTTCATATTTTGTTAACAGAAAAGAAAGGTCATAAAGAAACTGTAATAAATCCACCAGCTTTGGGCTTTTTATCTAAGGTTTTTGTGGAAGTCTGGATAAAATTACTAAATTTATTTTTTGTTATCAATTTATGCTCCAAGACATTATTAGAAGTTAAAGTATTTTGAAGTTTGGTGAGAGTGTTTTCTTTGTGTAGGGGTCCCAAGAAAGAGGGCAAATGAAAGACTGAGCTTATATGTTTTTCAAGTTATAAATATGAAAGATCAGCAGCTCAACATCTGTCCACATCTTTTGCTTGAAACAGTGTAATTTTAACACGTTGCTTTGATCCTTTCATGTAAGTCACGCATCAGAGTATATTTATTTTCCAAGGCTTTAAAATGCAGGAGGAATTCTTTCTGCCACCAAAGTCAGAGGTGATGCTTCGTTTTATACCTGGTGACACTTTGAATAAACTTCTTCTCATCCTGATCCAAACACACAGCAAACGTCGTCCCGGGATCTCTCCCGTTCACCTGCATCTTGTCCACCTTCACTTCTGAGACTGAGATGTGCTGCCGGAGGGAGAAGAAGTGTGAGGAAGGGAAGGGGGGTTGTTTCAAAGGGAGAGTGAGCACGTCATCACATTTAATATCACCCTCACCTGTTTGTAGCCCTTTTTGGACTTGGAGCACTGCCTCTTCAGGACTTCAGTCATTGTGAGCTGCAGGCTCTCTGCTGAATCTGCACAGGCAATATTTGAATAGCTTAACTTACAACAAAGCATAGGCAAGACAAAGAAAAAAAACAAAAGAAGAAGTGGGAATCACACGCACCGAGCTGCTGAGGTGTCCTCCACTGTTTGTGAAGATTAATCGATGTGCACATGATTTCTTTATTGATCCACTGGCTCCTCCCACTGATTGCCACCTGTTGCCGAGTCACAGATTAAGGAAATACGCCAGGCTGTGAATTTAAACATCATCTTATTGCTTGTGTTGCAGGAAACGAGTGTGTGGGAACAATACCTTGTTGTATGCAAGGCTTAGTGTTAGAGGGACAGCCTCTCGTTCCTCATCAATGCCAAACCTTTTGCTGGCAGCACCTTCAGAAAGAACACAAGGCAAAATTAGGCGCACATGTGCAAAAGTGTGTGTTTGCCTGAATGGTGTCGCTGCTGTCTGATTACAGACATCACAGACTGATTTCAGAGTGTGACTCACCCATGGCCTTCACAGCTCTGGTTCCAGCTGTGTGTCCGAGCTCCAGAGACTGAATAAATACTTCCCTTCTCCTCTCTCCTCCAACCAGGGTGAGCTGTGCAGAGGAAGGAAGTATTCATGGTTATTGTGTCCTGTGCATGCCTGTGTGTGTGTGTGTGTGTGTGTGTGTGTGTGTGTGTGCGCATGAATCTGCTCTGACCTCAACCTGGTAAAGCTGCACCAGAACAGGCTGGTCTGCATGTCTGCAGTAATAAAGCACCAAATCAGCCAGCAGTGGCAGCTGCTCTGTACCGCCGTTGCTGTGCGAGACGCTGTCATCCTTAGAGGCCGCCTGAGTCATTTAAAAAAACAAAACAAACTATGTTGTTATGTTGGCAGCATGCGCATGAATTAAGTATGCTCATTAAAATAGTTTTGCCCAACTCGCCCCTGGTATAAGGAGAACTGAAAAGGTCGCTATTTTTAGGATGAACTTCTGAAACACTGAAAAGTCCCCACAAAACTGATTCAGCTCATGAGGTGTTTTCAGATCTCCAAAAAGTCCTCCACACATGGAAAAACTGAGAGATTTACTATGATCATCACTATGATCTCCAGCCATTTCATTGCTCCTTTCATATAGCAAGTGCCTCACAAGACCTCAAAGGATGAGTCCAAAATGAGGCCTAGCTTACTTTTAGTGCTAGTTTGCTGTAAGAAAAATTAAAACAAGGACACTGGATTCTTTATTCTCTGTAATTCAACTTCATCACTTAAGGATAGTGATTGGAAAAACATCAGCGACTTTTATAGACTTCTACTGTGTGCCGTATGAAACACTGACAGGTGATGGTGACTGAGTAAAATATACCTGAGAGAGCACGTCAGAGGACAAGCTGAGCAGACTGAGGACATTTCGCTCATACCAGGGATCCATTATACCCAACATGTGAGCTATATCTGTCGTCCAGTCGTCCACTGCAAGGCCATTTGAGTCCTGTATGAAAAGTAAGGTTGTCTGTTCAATTATATTAATGACATTTTATTATCCAAACTGTTTGCACAGCCATAAAAACATGGCTGTTATTTTACAGTACTCAGTGCTTATTGCTACCCGGTGTGTTGTGCAGCCGACAAGCAGGCAAAACGCTCAGATAAAGGTATCGAAACAAAACTAAAATAAATTTGCTGGCTACATCCATCTTTAATGTACAGGAGAGAAAGCGAATTTATTATGAACAATGAAAAGACGTTTTTTTTGGAGCCAGGCACATAAAGTACTCATTCATAGCTGATCAATGAAATTAAAAGTTGTTTTAAGGATTATTCTTTAAAAGTGGTCCCATCCTATCTATGAACATATGGAGATAAAATACGGGATAAACTGAGATGCAGAGGTGGCAGATGTTCTCACCAAAGAGGTAGTGGTTTTGGTTAAACCTACTATCCGCTCCTCAGTTGGTGTGTGCCCTCCTCCCGGACTTCCACTTTGTCTTTTGGTGGGAACAAAGTAAAACTGCAGCTTGCACACCTTGGTGAGCTGGGGACATTTGCTCTCTTTCTGATGCAGGTCGCTGTAGGCTCTGGCCAGCCTTCCAGCCTCTCTGTCACCTCCAAACACCACCACCTTGACGAGGGTAGGTGCTTCTACCAGATCCTCCTCGTTGCAACTCAGGATTGGTCTCCTGCGGACGCACAAATGCTTTTGAGGGGAAAGAGGATCCAAGGGAGCAGGGGACTCATGAAGGGGATGAACTTTGGAGGGTTTGAGGTGTGACTGAGTTCTTTCAAAGTCTTTGTGGTAGGCCATGCTCTGGACACGGCGGCAAACCCTAGGACTGCGAGAGGGCTTGAAAAGCAAAGA
This sequence comes from Haplochromis burtoni, assembly GCF_018398535.1. NCBI lineage: Eukaryota > Metazoa > Chordata > Actinopteri > Cichliformes > Cichlidae > Haplochromis > Haplochromis burtoni. Next base: position 1,223,315 of record NW_024582406.1, on the reverse strand, counting down.
GAAGCCTAGGAGGGATCTAGACTTCTTCTTTGGTTTCTTTCTAGGTTTGGGCTGGCTGTCTGGTCTTTCCTCTATGTCCTCCTGTGTTGTCTCCTCGCCCGATTCCACACCCGATGAGCCAGACGGCACAGACCAGCTGGAAGACAGAGAATAGCCGGAGTCCCTGGAGGACGAGGACGCGGTGGAGATGCGATGACTTTGAAACTCATCTTTGTTTCCTTCCGGTTCGTCTTCCTCATCAAAGCTGGTGTCGTTATTGTCATCATCGTCAAGTCCGGTTTTAAGGAAACAGTCTGACGAATCCATGTCATTCTGAGCTCCAAGAATGTGTTTCAGAACATCTGCAGTGATGCAAAGAGCAGGATTAGCGTTAGCAGATTATCCTGTAGCTCAGTTAAAGGAAGCTTTAGTCATAAATCTGTTTAAACTGAGCTTGTTACCAAAGTTATCATTTTCCCAGTAGCATTTGTGGCATTTGGGGAAGGGCAGCGTGAAAATGTCAACAGCTGCTGATGAGAAGAGGAAATACTGAGATTAAAGTGAACAGCGCCATTTTCATATATAGTGCTTTCATGTTATTTCATGTTATTCCCTGACCTACCCATGTCTGTGCCTTCATCGGCACGAGCAGGTATAGCAAGGCTTTCTTTGAGCCTCTCCATTCTTTGGAGTATTCTCTCTTTCGCTGATCCAAGATCTGCTGCAGAGGCTGCCATCTCCATGCTTTCCGTCAGTGACTGCAGAATCTGGTCCAGCTCCTCAGGCTGCTTACTCTGAAAGAAACATTAAACATTAAGAAAAAAAAACAAACAAAGAAAAAACTTTAAGGGGAAAAAATTGTGAAAAACCTTTAGATATTTACAGCTTGCAACTAGGGATGTAGTTCTCCTGTAATACAGTAAAATTACATATAATATATAATAACATTTACCTACAAATTAAGGTGCGGTATGCTAGAATAAGGGGGAGGCAAGTCAGATTTTCACAGGAAGCAAAGAAATAATTATACTGTAGGCAAATTTAAGTAAGTGATTTTAAGTAATATGCAATTTCTTGGTAATTGTGCAGAAGAAATTTTTTTTTCCCTCATGTTACATTGTAATTACATCGTACTTATTTTAGAGAAGCCCTGTGTCTTTGAAAAGTATAGTCACATTAGAAAGTGTTACCAAAACAGTCAGTGAGGAGTCACCTGCAGGGCTTTGTGGAGCTCCTGTAGGTCATGTTTGGTGCCCAGAGCTGCCTGAAAGCTGTGCAGGATCAGAGTGATGGTGACGTCTCTGCTGCAATGCTGGGAGGCACTCAGCTGCTCGGAGACAGACTGCACCTCTGTAGGAACATCATCGTCTGGACTCACCAGCAGTACCGTGCTGCATACATTAACGCCCACAAACACACACGCACATGTTTAGTGTGCACAGAAATAGCAGCAATGTTTAGCTCATTTAACAGATATTTTTAATATTTTCACTCACATTCTGTAATCATTACATTTTTCGTGGACTTACATGGTTTTAGAGCCGTGAATCTCATGGGAAATACCCTGCTCCGTCCTTACCAGTCTTTGAAATGAAATACCTACAGCAAACAAATAGGAGAAAGGTCAAATACATGGATCTACAAGTATGAATGCATGAGGTGGCTTTGTCAGGGAAACACTGCCTCCATGTGGTCACATGGTAAATAACCAAACCAGTGGTTTCGATATTTTCATGTGTCAACACCAAATGAACTCTATTAGACCTTCAGTGTTGTTATATTCTCTCTTATAACTTAACTGGTAAAGTAACAATGCCTTTTTGGTTGTTAGTAGCTTACTTTAATAACCATTTTGAGGAAAGGCATATCAATGCGCACATACACCACACTTGGTGTTCTCTACTTTACACAGAAAGTAGTACCACAAAATTATAAACTGATTTTACTAAATACATAACAAGTGTCAACAGCAGTCAGTCACTAAGTGGATTCATATTAGGTGGCACTTAATTCTACTGGTGGAAGTTTCCACATTTACCAACAGAATTAACCACAATTTAGGATTGTTTGGTCAAGTCTGATTACCTGATTAACCAAGTCTGATTAACATTAAACTGATAAGTAGCTTTGAGTTAACTCTAAACTATCTGTTAGCTGCTTTGTTTTGAACTCAGTTTGCTTCCTCCTTCTCTGATTAAAGGATACAACCTTCTTCTTTTTGTTTCTATTAAACTGGCTTTGCTGCCAATGACGCTCACTATTATTGTATAAACACTTAGCTAGTAGTAACTACTGGTGGTATCTATTGTTATGTCTTTCATATTTTACTGCTGTGGTTATTAGTTTTATTGCAACCTGGTGCTCGGAGCTCCTGCTGGATGACATTAAGCAGACGTTTAGCAGCAGAACTGCAGGGCTCGGGCCAGGACAGGAAACCATGGAACAACAGGTTGGCGTCCTGCAGCACGCCACTGTTTGCTGGCAAGTAAGGAGCCTGCAAGAGTGAGTAAGTGTTAATGTAAGTTCCACAAATGTTTTTACTGTGCAGCTGATAATGGGAGGATTCCTTCTCATTTCTGTCCTGATCAGTAAATAATAACTCACTCTCAGGAGGGTGGAAGAGAACAAGAGTGAGAGCGGCACAACCAGCTCATACTGACACTGCTCCAGCACCTGTAGAGGAAGAAAAAACTTGAATTGAAACCACTGCCTTTCCTCCTATAGCAATAAACAGCGCAGAAATTGATGTTGGTGTTTCGGCTTTTCACCTCCTTTGTTTTCCTCAGTATTTGCTGTAGAAGGATGAGGAAGTTGTGGGGATCTCTCTTCACAAGTTCCTCCAAAGACCAGCGATTGATGCACAGTCCGGCTAGTCAGGGCAGAGAGAAATTTTAAAAAACCTGAACTGAGCTGCGTATTTCTCCTTTTAGGTTTCAGTCTGATGGCAACCAGTAAACAGACTGTTCAGGTACTCGGCTTATAGTTAGAAAGATGCTTGAAAACGATGATGCCACTTTCACTTGCTGCCTGTTTTTCAATGAAGGGTTTTTAGTTAGAAATTTTAAAAAAGGATCTTGCATAACCGGATACTTGCTCATTCTGTGTGTCACCACTTTCAATTCCCATTTTTCTCTTACAGCTCCCAGTTCATTGAGGGTATAAGTCTTATTACATTATTATTATTTGGAAAAGGCTATTTAAAAGGCTATTATTTAATATTTTAAATAATATTTTAAATAATTTTACAGTTTTCCCACCAGTAGTCTTAACATGTCTTCCCCCACCCCCTCATAGTGGTTTGTTAGGCTGATGATATCATTTTCTGGGGTGTTACCATTAAAAGCAGCTTTGCTTTTGAATCCTACCTTTCCAGAGCTGTGTGTCAGGAGTGTCGACACCCAGGTGACTGAGGCAGCGCTCGAGGACATGCTGGATTCGATCCTCGGTGCACGAGCTCTGATCCAGTGTTTGCATCGTCTTCTACTGAGGCAGACAAATAGAAAAAAAGCTAAATTACTCCCTTTGATGCTTTGGTCTCTTTTGGTCTCTGGTCTCTTCAGTCACTCAGACTTCCCACTGATGGTGCTGGCCACACTTTACAATCATTGTTTATCCCTTTCCAGACCAACACTTGCTCTCACAAGCAAACAGCAAGTGTCCAACCAGTGTCCACAGCAGGGTAAAAAAACACAGCAGACTGGCACTTCCTAGTAATGCCAGTGAGTCACAGACTGGGGGAGTGGACCGGAGATGAGCTGGTGGAAAACAGCTCAACAACTTCTACTTTTTCATTCTTAAAATCAGCTGGTGACACCACATTCATGTGACTCACAAGCAATTTGGAAATGACTTACAAACGGACAACTTCCTATTTGAGCCTCTTTAGTCCTAAATCAAGCAAATGTGTGACTTTGAAGTAAACATGGTTGCACAAGAAAAAAAGAATTGCTGGAATTCACTTACATGCACCTGTGGTTTGGGCGTTCACACATTTAGCTGCAATAAAAAGCGCACAGTGAAGTAGGTAGCAGCATGAGCAGATTCCCCTGAGACATGGTTTGCTGCAGTATTTACTTAAACTCAGATCACACCCTATGACATGGATGAGAAGGAATATTTCCCCTGGTACTTTTTCTAAGGAAGCTGTAACTGGAAAAATGGGCTAATCTCAACCAATCAAAACGGGAAAAGGCCTCTCTGAGGCATACAGTGTAAATTAAAGGGAACATCTTGTGTCATTTATATATATATTGTCGATGCTCATATTAAGCATGCCTAATGAAATAATGTGAGCAAAACGTTTCAAGGCTTCAGACTGCTCCAAACATGTGTTTTCCAGCACTTTTTTCTTGTCTCAGCTTCATATGATGTCACTGAGATAGGATATCCCTTATATGGTTATCTCAGGCGCAACAGCCCCGCCCACCTGCTGTCCAAACTTGTTTACCAGAGGCAGTCAATGAGAAGACAATTAGCTTAAAGGAAGGGGAAGAAGAGTAACAACAGCTTGTTTTAGACAGCAGGCCCAGTGTAAAATATGTAGGCATTATTTTGAATAGCAAATTATCCAAAGAGTTCAGCAACAACCAAAAATATGTAGCTTGAAATGTGGATAAAGAGTCCAGTTGAAATTTTAAAAGAAAAATGGAACTACTCTCTTTAGACATGGGTAGACATGCAGAGCGTTCACAGTATTGCAACATAGTGGTGACGCCGAACTTTTATTTTTTTAAGGGGCTTGCTTCCATGGTCAGATGAACTCAGCTGACCTTTCACCAACATCACCAGTCTAATGAGATGTTTCAGCCACATATCCCTTACTTTCAGCTGCCTACGGTATTTCTTATAGGTAAGGATTTCAAACTTTGTGTAATGTGTTTGTGTACATGAAGACACACACAAACACATCCTCTACTTGGGAACGACCGTAACAGAGGATACAGAAAAACAGGAATTAAAGCGGAACATGAAACAAGTCACTGACACAGACAATGACTTTTAGTCACGCTGTGGCTTCGTAGTCGTAGTTCAAGCTTAAAATCTAAAGCTGCAGGGCACAAAATAACTACATCTGGGCATAGCACATGACCAACAAGGATATGCTGGAAGTATTTGTTTGCAGCAGCTACCTGGCATATCCCGTAGCAGCGAGCAAGTCCATCAATTGTCCACTGAGGAAGCAGGTGTTAATCCATTGTATGCTTTCAGGCTATATTGTTCAGGCCTGCCATGTAAACATGACGTGCCACAATGCAAAAAAACAAAAAAACAAACATTATTTGATGGGAACTTGACACAATAGGATTGCTGCACTTTAAGCCAATCAAATGTATTTTTATGGCGTGACAGCCCGGTTACATCAACAGCTTTCAACAAAAGAAGAGGAACAGGAAATCTGCAGAGGTTGAATTAAAGTTTGCAGTTAGGTCTCTTATAAGCTGGGTGATAGATGCTCGTTCTAAAACGAGGTACAGACAGCCTGATATGAGCAGAGATGCACATGCAAGTTGCTGCTTAAATGTTTTTAATGCGCATAAAATTAGAGACAACCAGCAAAGCGAGATAAATCTTACCAGTGAGCACTGTAATCTGTGTCCTAGATCATCCCAGATGTACCACAACTGAGAAACGCCAACGAAGGGAAACAATACAGAGACCACATCCTCCTGTGTTGGTGCTTTTCAAAAATAGACCCTCCAACTGCACAGCTAAGAGAGCATGTGCTGCAAAACAGGAACTTGACGAGTCTTTATGCTGAAGTAGTTTACACAAGACATTGTGCTGAAGCAGTAGGAGGAGTCTTTTTTAAGACAGACCTCATTTGACTAAAGTTGTTCACGACATTGTGCCATAAACGTCTAGACTGTTGTGATCAAATGTGTCAGTCCCCAGAGATAAGGCGATAAAAACTGGGGTTCTTAGTCCTTTACATAGAGAAATCAATCACAAAAATTTCATATAAATTTCTGAACACAGACTCCACAGCATGCCAAAGCCTCTTTGGATGGCCTATGTGAGTGTAAGCAGTGCACATACAGCAGTTAGGAAAGCTGTTTTAGGTAGTAAGTGGCAGCGAATGGCCAGTTTGAACAGTCTCTGGTAAATGAAAGGATCAGTCAGTTTTCTGATGACACCAAGAGATGTTAGCTACTCTTTCTGGTAAGAAAACCCTTTAGTAGGAAACATATTTATGCCATTACTGGTAAATGCCTGTTCACATGGTATAATTCAGTGAGTGTCAGAGGGAACTAGATGTGTGCATCTTCTCTGTGCCCTGAGTGCAGGACTCTAGTTCCCTCTAGTGCATTGTGTGAGTAGAATAAAGGGAAGATAAAGTGAGGTAGGATGTCAGTTAAGTAGATTTTGAATCCTTCTAGATGCAAAATTAGCTTTGGCGGTTTCAGGCAAATACAGTAAACCCATTAGATGCTTAAACCAAAGAGAGGCGAGCTGAAGCTGTCACTGATCTGTTTTTCCTTTTAAAAAACATAATAAGAAGAAAATAATTATGTGCCTGGTTAATTTCCTGCTATTAAAGTTGATATCGCTGAAAGCGGGTTCATATGAAAACCAAATAAGATTCTGAAATCCATAATAGCCTGTTTAAGTTAACAAGTTCATGTTTCAACTCATTGTAGGGTGTCTTCCTCTCTTGTACTCATGTTTAATACAGGTATTACCAACATAGGACAGTCTTGTCAGGGGAGGCACTGGGGGGACAGCAAATTTTAGGGGGTTGCCAGTGCTCCCCAAAGAGAAGCGGGATACAGCGGTAGAACACCACGCTGGGCACCACTCCTAATAGCTAAGAAAATGAAACTGAGGCTACAGTTTGCATGCACTCACCTAAATTAGTCAACTGAAAAAACACTGCCTGGTTTGATGAGTCTCTTACTGCTGTAATATTCAAATAGTATGGTCAGAATTTGGAGTAAACAACATAAAAGCATGGATCCATCCAGGTGGTGTAATGGTGGGAGGAATATTTTCTTGGCACACTTTGTGTACCAACGGAGCGTCATGTAAAACCACAGCACCTGAGTATTGTTGCTGACCATATCCACTGTCTTATGACCACATTGTTGATATCTTCTCTGGCTGCTTCCAGCAGGATAAAGAACCTTATATCAGTGGTTTCTTGGACATGACAGTGAGTTCACGGTGCACAATTTTCCTCCACAGTCATCAGATCTCAATCCAATATAGCGCCACTGGGATGTGCTTTAACAGATGATGCACATGCAAATCTGCAGCAGTTGCATGATGCTGTCATGTCAATACAGAACAAACCCTTTTAGCAAATATTTCCACGACCTTTATCAGTCTCTGCCGTTAAGAATTAAGGCAGCTCTGAAGACAAAAGGTAGTCCAACGCAATATTAGCACAATGTAAGAAATAAACTGCTGAGTGTAACTTATTGTTGCTTTGTGTATCAGTAGTGATGCTCAATGTGCTACATTTGCTTTTGTTTTGTGATGTTTCCTCTTTTACCTAACATTATCACAGCATACGTAAACACCCAAAAGAGTGTTGCAATTCTGAAACATTTATCAGCTTCCCCTTTCCTATCAACAACCCAGCAATTTCTAAAAACATTAATCAGAGTAAAATTTTATCTACAAGTTACCAAAAATAAACAATGGTTAAAAAAAAGACACACACACACATATATAATACTATATATATTTATAGTCCCTATCCCTAATCCATTTCATCCACTTGTGTGTGACTCCTTCAGTTTCCAACACCAGAGGTTTCCCCAACTGGGGAATGATGGGCCATGAGGTCATTTTCAATATCTAAATTGTCATGGTGCGTACAATTTACAGAGAGATGGGGAATGGCTCCAATCACAGCTTTGTAAGATGGTGAAAGACGTATCCTTAGCCCCCCACCTTGATTCAAAGATGCTCTTTCCCTTCAAAGGATTTCGTTATACCTGGATGACTGAGCATGTATCAAGACATTCTAAGTACTCGTTCATATTTTCACAACACTTACTTTATCTGACTTTACAACCTTGTTCAAAGAAATAAAATAAATGGAATCCAAAAATAACAATCCCAATTAAAACTGAAGACAAGGTTAACAAAAGTTAACTTATGATAAAAAAAAAAGATGGCTTTAAGCTGTTTATATGTAATATTTCATTATATATCTCATTGAGACGACACTTCAGATGATTTTTTTTAATGTACAGTGTGCCTGTTAGGCAATGTTGCATCACTCCCTTGCTGGCACATTAGACAATAACGACATGAAAAGGAAGGTTGTGTCTTGCTACTTGCAGCTTACTGGGGCTGCAAACGTGCAGCTGATTTCCTGTGCGTGAAGATAAGGATGTGGTTTAAAGACCAGCGATGAAACCACGGTGGTCATTGATGGTATCTTAGACGTGTTTTTTTTTTATTATTGTATCTTAGTTATATAAGACATACATACACTGTTGATTAAAGAGAGAGAGGTAGCTGAAAAAAATCAAATGACTGCATGACTCTTAAGTTTCATTTCGAGTTTGCTTTTTAAGCTTGTAGTTCACGGAATATGTCGGACGATGTCGCTGCTCCATCTCAAACTTCGAAAAAAAAAAAAAAAAAAAAAAAAAAAAAGGAGAAAAAAAAGCTCCGACTCCTGACTGAATGAGCGGAGCCCCCTTTTTTCTATTATAACAGAGAGGGAATGGGACAGAAGGAGATAGAGGTGGGCAGAGGTGTGACTGAGTGGACAGGCAGAGGCAGAAGGAGGGTCAGAGCCAGCTGGGCATTTGCCATATCTTGGTTTTATTCTGGGTTTTTTAAAGAGGGGGGGAAGTATAACTATAGCAGTAGTTTCGGATTAAATCGGATAGGCTGTTTCTCCAAATTCTTTGGAGTTCTCCTGCACTTTCAGGCTGAGCTGTATATTTGGAGGTAGTGGTCTAGGTGGAGTTTTCTTGGCCCTGTAAGAATATTTTATACACATTTATTTCTTTTCATGCATTTGTTTGCGTCCTAACCCACTCTCTAATTTCCTCGTGAGCGTTATTTATTGTTTAATAGCTGTCTTGTTTTCTTCTTAATACCTGACTGCAGCGCTGCTAACTGATTATCTTGTCCTCGTCGCATTTCAGCGCAAACCCACCCCCTACGACTCACGGATTACAATGCAAAGGATTTTGGAGGTTTGGGTCACCTTGGTGACAGTTTCTGCGCTTACCAAATGTGTCTTTGGGGGATACGGGTTCAGCATGTTTGCTGCACAGTCTTCCCCTCCGGACCCGTGCTATGACGAGAACGGGAATCCTCGGAGATGCATCCCCGACTTTGTCAACTCTGCTTTTGGGAAGGACGTGCGCGTGTCCAGCACCTGCGGCACTCCGGCCGCCCGCTACTGTGTGGTGACCGAAAAAGGAGAGGAGAGGAGTAGGGACTGTCACACGTGCGACTCCGGAGATCCCAAAAAGTCCCATCCACCTGCCTATCTGACAGACCTCAACAACCCTCACAACCTCACCTGCTGGCAGTCTGAAAACTACGTGCAGTATCCGCAGAACGTCACTCTCACCTTGTCCTTGGGTAAAAAGTTTGAGGTCACCTATGTGAGCCTGCAGTTCTGCTCGCCCAGACCCGAGTCCATGGCGATCTACAAGTCCATGGACTATGGCAAATCGTGGGTACCTTTTCAGTTTTATTCCACTCAGTGCAAGAAGATGTACAACCGGCAGAACAGGGCAGCAATTACGAAGCAGAACGAGCAAGAGGCGATCTGCACGGACTCCCACACAGACATGCACCCGCTGACAGGTGGGCTCATAGCCTTCAGCACGCTGGACGGCAGACCGTCGGCACACGACTTCGATAACTCTCCGGTGCTTCAGGACTGGGTGACAGCCACGGACATCAAGGTGATCTTCAGCCGGCTTCACACGTTCGGAGACGAGAACGAGGACGACTCCGAGCTAGCCCGCGATTCCTACTTTTACGCAGTGTCGGACCTGCAGGTCGGAGGACGGTGCAAGTGTAACGGGCACGCTTCAAAGTGCGTCAAGGACAGAGAGGGGAATCTGGTTTGCGAGTGCAAACACAACACGGCGGGACCGGAGTGCGACAGGTGCAAACCTTTCCACTACGACCGACCCTGGCAGCGCGCCACGGTTAGAGAAGCTAACGAATGTGTCGGTAAGGGATCCCCTGTTTTCCCCTTCACTCTGGAAATATTTAAGCATTTATCAGTGCCAAAATAATCGTAATGAGTGTTGTTATCAGCGTTTTCTACTGTAACACACACACACACACACACACACACACACACACACACACACACCCACACACACTTAATTCTAGCCAGGTGATTATTCGTTTGTCTTTACTTTTGTTTTTCTCACTCCCCTGATAACTAATCTCTCCAATTTAAAATATCATTTTGCGCCTAAGTCTAAAATGCGTACTTTACGCACAGGGAAATATGGTAAATGGTCCTCCTTAAATTAGAAATAATTAATTTCTTTTTGGCTAAATATATTTTATTGGAGGATAAGAGGAGGAAAAGGCCTTTATGTCAAAAACAAGCTGAAATCTCAGCACCTGCGCAGTGAAAACCCCTCAAACTAAAACGTCTATATCTGCAAAATACTTTCTTGAAAATTAACCAACTTATTGGTGAATTATTATCATTTATATGGGTATTTATTATATTTTTTATATCACCCAAACCAAATAAACTGTTGTTGAAACGACCACAGGAAAAAAAGCAAGATCTTTTTTCAGTAGAAATTAGGACTAATTGCTGTTTCAGCAAATTAAAGATTTCGCCAATTTAGTTTGAAGAAAAAAAATACAAATTACGCTAAAAGAAACACCAATGATTTCTAGGAGGCAGGTGCGCCACCGTGAAATAAAGAAAAAAAGTCTTTTTCTGTTGTTTCCCAACTTTCACATCCTCCATATCAGTTCTGCAAAAACGCACTTTGTCAACCTTTGATCTTTATCAACATCCACAATAAATCCATGAATAGCAAAGAAAAGGCAGGAAGTCGTTTCAGTAAACAAAGCGCGCCTGCCCAAATGCGTGACTGCGTTTTGCCCCGCGTGTTTCCGACTGTAGTAGCAGCTCTAATAGGAAAGGAAACATTGCAGCTGCACAGATACACTGCAGGGGCGTGTTGTGTTTCCATAAGCAGGTGCTATTACAGATTGGACGGGCGATTAGGGCGGTTTTATTGACATTTTTGGCACGTAGAGTATAAACTGCCACTTTAGAGGCAGTAAACTATTCAGAGAGGAGGACAAAGCGCTGGGTGATCTGAAGCCAGATCTCCCCTCTTTTTTTTAAATTGTAGGGAGAGTGTATTTGCTGCGATGCTGATTATTTCTGAACAGAGAGCAGGAAAGTTTATATCAACAGCTTAAAGCGAAGCGAACCTGGAAATGTAACAAAGTCTCCGACACTGCCATGGTTTGCTCAACCAAACGGAACAAGTGAACAAGTTGTTCCCCTTGGCCTCCGCCTTTCGCCCTTGCAAAAGCCAGCATGTGAGTGTATTTTACTAAAACAAAGGCTTGTCACTTGTGGCATCCATCTCGCTGTCAAGGGGAGGGAGGGCCCCCTTTACACCACCAACTCACTTTTCTTTGTGCGACTGGTGTCATCAGATAATAAAAAAAAAGCCAGACTGATCATGTCTCCCTAAGAGAAAATAATAAGGGTGTCCTGACACCTTTTGCATGAAAGAAGAGGAGCCAGGGGGAGGGGTTGTTTCCACTGAGCGCTCTGGTCCATATGGTCTGGCGGTGGGGATGCAGAGTTGTGGCGCTAATGATGTGTCTGGATTTCTCCTCCCCGCTGGAGGACATCGCGGTGCTGAGGGAAGGGAGAGGGAGAGCGGTTATGGGAGAGTTGGTTTCACTTATTGTTCAGGACAAAGTCAACTTCCCATGACTTTGCATGCAGGGTCGTCATCAAAAAAAAAAAAAAAAAGAAAAGAAAAGAAAGAAAGACACGCATTTACGTTGGCAGCAGCATTCCTATCAGCTGGAGGTGAACGACTGACAAATTTGACCATAAAACAAGAGGGGCACGGGTCCCCCCTCCTGCTCTTTCCCCCTCTCACTCTCACCCCGTGGAATGCGTTTGGCCACCCAGCGTTTCTTCATAACTTCCATATGAAGGGAACGTCAACATTTACAAGGAGACATCGAACGGCTGCAAGAAAAACCCCCAGGACATTCAAAATTACAGTAAAGAGACTGAAAAAAGATTAGAGCGAGACTCAAACTGTCTCTCTATAGTCACGAGGTTTTTTTTTGTTTTGTTTTTTTGCACATATTTTATATTAGAAATAAAAAATGCATCATTTATTTTGGTATTGCATCTCTCGCGTAGTTGTTTTTAATCATCTTATTATAAATGGGAATATTTTGCATGTTGGGCAAAAGTATCCACTTCTTTTAAATCTCCGTGCGGCCCGCAGCTATCCGGAGTCATTTAGGTGCCTTTACTATGCGCGACCTTTCAAAACTCTTTGAAACTTTCACCCAATCTAACAGAAAAGGTAAGCAAGTAAAAGAGACGGCCGTGAAAACAAAACCACGCAGGCGCTGCTCTCAACACTGTGCCGTGGAAAGTAAAATAAATGTGATTTCAAGTCTGACAAAAGCTCAGCAAATCATTTAAATCCGCAATTCATTTTTTAAAGTGTGTTACACGTTAAAAACTGCAGCATCTATGGTTTTTCTCCAAAACATATTTTTTATTGCGAGCTCTCTGTTTTTTAATTACGTAACAGACACTACTGCCACACACACACGCGCGCACGCACACACACACAGCTCGGTGCTTGTTTAATTACTCAGTGCGTGATGAGATTTGACCGTGAGCCATAAAGGAATGCATAATGTTGGGAAACGCGCACATATGGTGACACATCAGGCTCTCATGTCCCAGGCAGCTGCTTCATATTCTCTTCGTGTTCCGCGTATATGGCGCTCTGACCCCTGACAGTCAGGCCCCTGCTCCTCTCCGGCCTGAGTGACTGATGGGCTGTGAAGGTGGGGGTGGGGAGGGGGGAGTGTACTGTGGGAAACTTTGGCTTGCCAAGTGGGTTTCGAGACGAGATGAAGATGGTCCCTTCACTCATACGTGTAATTTTGCACTTGTTCGATTTATGCTTTTGCTTTTGCTGTCACCCTGCCGCGTGATGCTCTATTTTTCTTTCTTTTCTTTCTTTCTTCTTCTTCTTCTTTTTTTTAGAACCTCCGGACAACTGGAGGTGCAGTCAGTCTCATACAATTTTGAGGTGAATTTTCCTGTAGCTGCTTTTATGTGTCTCTAAGTGTAAGGAAAAAAAGTGTTTGTAGGAGAGATTCCATCGAGCAACCCTGTAGTGTAGAAAACGGCGTCAGGCATTCATTAAACCTACACAGATATCTTTGTGAGGAAGAGCCAACCTATTTGCCACCCACAAGGCAGCTGAATTAGGATGTGATTGTATCAGACGGCTGCTGGCTGACTCTGCCAGTACACTCTGTAATAAAGAATCTAAATGCACGTTCACGTATCTTTAAAGAGCCGCCGGGATTGACGGTAAATATGACAGAAGAATTCAAATCAATGCTACAGCTGCCTTTGAAGTGGCTTCTTCTGGTCACATGTATCCCAACAGTCCTCTTAAAGACACTCAAGTACTGCCAACAGCAGCACTCGTTTTTAAAATGCCTTCATCTGAATTTTAAAATCCGTTAAAAATGGATGTTAATGTGCACTTACTGCCAGCGGAAAAGTGGATATTGTCGCACAATATTTTCATCTGGAAGAAGTGTCCGTGTTTAAGGCCATTTGCATTTGTGCAGCTGGGCTGTGCACTTGGATTCAATCGAATCAGACTTTCAAATCAGTCGGGTTATGAGTACCTTGCATGGCAGCAGTTCAGAGAGAACGAGAGAGAGGGGGGGAGAGGAGACACTGCTGGAGACAGGAGGGAACCAGAGCCTGGCGATACAAGGACACCGCAACCATGTGAGCCACTCCACATCTAAAGCCCTGCTTTCATGTTCAGTTTACCGCTGAGCCATGATGATTTCAAATATGGCTCAGTGGCACCACTGACACCGTTTCTGCTGACGGTGTCTGTGCCACCCGCTCCCCGCCCCTGGGATGCCAGGTTAGGCCGGGCCAGGCCTGCTCACCATCTGGGTCTCATTTCAGCTCCTTAGCAGCAGCCCATGTGACGGGAGAGAAGAATTTCTGCAAAGCAATGATGTCATAGGTTTCCTTGTAATAGAAGCTGCATTCGGGTCCCTTCGCTCTCCCTCTCGTCGTCGTCGCCC
>NW_024582406.1:1189818-1209012 GCF_018398535.1 Haplochromis burtoni | reverse complement strand
TCTCTGGCCTGTCGCTGTGTGGCAATGCCAGGGGGCACAGAGTCAGCCCTTTCTGTTGAATTTGGAAGCTGAGACATATTTGTGTGAGTGTGCATGTGTGTGTGTTGCGGGGTAGAGTGAATTTTCTTTCTTTATGTTTTTTTAAGGCAACAATAGCCAGAGGTGACCGCTATTTTTGGGCTTGTTGTTGTTTTGATGGGTTTCATACGTCTTAACAAGCAGGCACAATGCACACTGTGTTTGCAGATGATCAGACAGGAAGGTTTTTAGTCCCTCTGATAATAAGTGAAGCGTTCATAAACAACACTGGCGAGGAATCAGGTTGACTTTAATAGGGATAATGATAATAAAAAAACAAAGTAAATGTTTGAGTGAGCGACATGCTCCTGTTGTGGGCTGTAAATGATCGCAGGAGGAACAGTCGTTCCCCCCTGGGTTTGAAACAACCTTCACTGCGCCGTGCAAACAGTCTAAAGCAGACTCAACAACAGCAAAGCAAAGTGTCTTTAATAAAGGTGGAATAATGAGAAGAAAATAGAAAGAGATGTTCAATAAAAAGCAGTTAATAGGAAACAGGTGTGCTGCAGGTGAGGAAACACTCGGGAACATTTCTGGCACTGCAGCAGCGTGGAAAGTCAGACACCCTTGACAGAGTCCAACCGGGACCGGACCGCCAGGCCGCCGGACTGACGAGTCTCAGTCATGTAGGACTTGTCAGCGCTGCACGGCTGCAGCTCGGAGGCGCACAGGGAGGAAATCTCAAACGGGGTGACCGACGGGAGAGAAAATTGCAGGCAGTAATGAAGCAATTTATTTCAATCAGTAAAATCAAATGTGAAGCAGACCCGCCTGTGCTTTCCTTATGAATATGAAAAAAACAAAAACTATCGGCACAGCTCAAATGACGGACTCCTCTGGGGTCGACCCTAGCAGGAAAACTGGAGACACTCGCTGTGGAAACTGTGACAAGAACCATTATCCATCATTTTCTTTTGTTTTTGGATCCATTTTTTAAAGGCCACTTAATTGCGAGGTTATCTCGAATGATATTTGAACAATTCCAGATTCCTTTGGCATTTGTTGAAGGAAACCCCAAGAACTGAGATGTGACTGCGAAGAGTTAACGCCTATCAGGGCTTTGTTTGCCATATCTCATCATATATGATGTACTTTTTTAAAATCAGTAATTTAACTTGACAATAAAATACCTTAGAAGCGGGATAAAAATTAATCTTCAGTAAAGAGACTTAGTTCTTCTGTTTTTGAGTCTTGGTCTGCTTTAGACTGTTTGCACAGCACTCGTGAAGGTTGGTTCAAACCCAAAGGAAAAGGAGGTTATCCCTGGGATCATTAACAACCCACAACAGGAGCATGCTGCTCACTCCAACATTTACTTTGTTTTCTATTATTATCATGACCATATCATTATGGTTATTCCGCACCAATGCCTTGTTTATGGGCACCTCACTTACTATCAGAGGGGGTTGAACCCCTTGTTAAAGAAAGTCTGTCCTATCATCTACTTGAGCTAGAACTTTCTCACACTTATCAACATTTAAGTAAAAAAAAAGACAGAAAAAAATACTTTAATGATCTCAAAATGATAATAAAATAATAAAACTGTACTGAATTAGTTGGACAAATATAACTGTTAATAACAAAAAGAAAAGTAAACAGTCATTTTAAGTAATTTCATAAATAAAAAGAAAATGTTAAATTTTCCAACATACTAAAATTCACACTCTAAATTTTACTGTAATTTAGCCCCAGGTATATAAACATAATAGACAGTGGATGAAAGCTGGTTGTACCTCTTGGGTTTGACAAATGAAGCAAGTGCAGGAACACCTTAAATCTTCATGTATTCTCACGGCCAGCAGGGGGCGACTCCTCTGGCTGCCAAAAGCAGTCCAGCTCTATAGAGGTTTATGGGAAAAAACCCTCATTTTCTTTATCGTATGAGCTCAGCAAACACTTTCTTGATGAGTTTACTTTTAAAATCTCTAGTTTAAAGTGTTGTTTAATATCATGTGGGGTTCATTTTGTAATTCATGGCCCCTTTAGAGTCATAATGGAAGATAAAGCATCTTCTGTATAAGAAGCTTTTAATGAGAGGGCAGTGTCCTTCGGTTTCTCAGTAAAATCCACCCGTTGCTTGTAATGACTGGTTTCCAAAACCAGCATGTTAAATGCTTCAATGCTCAGCTTGAAGATTCACTATGCAGTGAGTGATGTCACAGTACTTCCATCCATCTCTTCTATACAGTCTATGATAAAAGCAAAACATATTCCCTCCAAATATTTTGTATACAGTCCTTGGTCCATATTGCACATGCTCTTTGCTAAAGCTATTTGTCCATGACCATAAACTTAAAAACATGTTGTGTGGTTGATTAAAGGGAAATCAGTGTTTAGTGTATTGCACTTCATAGACCTTTCATAGACCTTTCTGCTCAGTAGGACTACAACCTACGTTTTTTTTGTATTTAAGCCTCCATGTTAGGTGATCCTTCATGCTGGAGCTGGATACGTCCAGAAATACATCATTTAGCTCTGTCACGATTACAAGTGGAGAACAATGCTTCTGGTATTGGCCTTCGCTCTGTCGCCTCCAGTCTGTCTTGCAACATAAGCCTATGTGCCTTTGGTAAGAGGTTTCTCTATATACAACCAAACCATAAAACAAAGAGATGTATTTGGGGGATCTCAAAAAAATCCATGCTCCGCTACAACCCAGTGTCCTCTGGGTAAAGCCTGCATGTTTTGAGGATTTTGTTTTGTTGAGCTCATAATTCAACACAGACACGGCTGTTAGGAGCCAGAAAGGTTTCACTCGGGCTTTTAAGAACATACTGAAAAATCTTGTTCTGCGAAGTTGTGGATGGTGGTTTGGAGAGGTGACTCAGTGTTTCGAGAGGAGTGTGTTCACCCTCGCTTAACGCTCGTATTCTTCACTCAGGAGCTGTTGGACGCCATAACAGCAGTGTCGACTAGCACAGAACATGCTGACACCTAGCATACAGATTGCTTTATTATACATTTTAATCCAAAAGTTTTAGCCTCTGTCAGATGACAAGAACCACACGTAGATTTGGACACATGATGGGCTGTGAAAATGGCCCAAAATACATAGTTTCAGACAACAAGTGCAGTTCATCCAGCCGTTCTTTTCCTTTAATGGAATTTATTGCACAGTAGAGAACAATGTTTGACTCGTGTTGCACAGGTGTCGCCTTCAGCTTGTGTCTCATTGCATGACTGAACTTACAGCCAAGAGTAACCCTGGCTGAATGATTGTCTCTTAAGCTGATGCTTCACAGAAACAGTCAGTCACATGAAACAGTGCAGTGACCACAGCATAAGAGCTACTGTACTTACTGCATTTGAACAAAAACATGTTTAGATAAAGTCCACTTGGTCGGAGATGCACAAAACACACAATTTACACCAAATAAAATATGGAAACCAGACTTGACTCATGCATGTTTGAAATATGATTTCTCATATACAGGTCTCAGCTACCACACAATTCATCCAAAGCATCAAATTGGCAGATATCGTTGGTGGCTTGAAGTCCTGTAAATCAAAGACACACAAACCTCTATTAAAAACGGCAACAAATTTGTTCAGTGGGAACAACATAATTTTAAATACAAGTGAACCATATGCCACTGTCAGACAGGTGCCTGTTAACAAAAAACTTAAATATTTTCACTTAACTGGAGAGAATTTTGTGTTTTTGTTCTCTCTTTCCGCTGTCAACTCTCATCTTTCAAAATAAAAGCACCCACTTCAAAATAAAACCAGCAAGATGGATTAAAATCAAACTTCAGAAAATTTGCAGCAAAATGGACAAACATGAAAAACAAGACAGAACATCAAGTATGTTAAAACAAATGACATATGTCAAACTAACTTTAATTTTATTATCCTCCCAGGTTGTCAGCTATGACCCTTTAATGGCTTCCTATTTATGATCAGACGTATATAAATTTCAGACCTGATCGGTAGGCCACTGTATGACATACTCCTACTTGGACTCCAATTACACTCACTTTCAGATCCTAAATAATATTATGATTATTATTATTTTAATTCTTCTGTTTATTTGACAACAGACCACAGTGTCAGTGCCACAAGGTGAATGGCGAAGACAGCTCTGAGTGTTTATTTGTCTTCATTCTTGCTCACGTAGCCGAGATGAAATGGATGCACATGTTTGTGCGAATGTGCGAATGTGCGGATGCTCGACTCTTTGTGTCCATCGTCTGTCTACACGGAGCTGACTGGGGCTTCCAGGGTGGCATCGAGACCACCTAGTGCGTGCACATCGAGCCCTTTTGAGGCGCTGAAGCAGTGCAGCCTGGGAATGATTAATGGGCCAGCGGAGTGACACGCTCCGCAGCTCAGCTTCAGACCCCCAGCCAGCTCCCCTGCTGTGCCGCCACCCGACACAGCCAGCTCAGTGACAACGCCGCTTGTACGACCACACACAACACGCTTCCTCGGTGTCACTTACCCAACTTTCCCCCGGTGCCACCTCCCCCCAACCTCTCCACTAAAAAAAGCATTAAGCAACTCCACTGTGGAGGAAACGCTAAGCTCCTTTAGCTGGTACCATCCTTCCTGCTGCGCTGTCAACACAGGCGTCTTTTTACTGGAAGACAAAGGCAACAAGTGACAACCGGCTCAGTTATAGATGCCTAACACGTATGGTCATCTGCAAAATGTCTTGAACCCTACTAGAATAGCATTGATAGTAAGTCTTTGCTACAGTTTTATGGGAAACCGTCATTAGTTTAGGCCTCACAGTGTGTGTGCCTGATCTCAATAACATCATGTAAATTAAACGTGACTGCTGTTTAAACCTTCACCACACATTAGAAATTCCAGCTGCTAACTGCCTCACACCTCTTTTCACTAACAGCAACTTCACTTTTAAACAAAGGATAGACATAATATGCCGGCCTCAAAGAGGAAATAGAGCTGCTGGTCTCGCTTACATATTTATTTTTCCATATAACCTCTGCGGAGGCGTCTCCGAGTGGCCCTGTTGCTCCATAATGGATTTCTACATCCTCCTGTGCTCTGGCCTCATCTCTCACATACCCCAGTGACCAATTCTTCTCTGAAAGAGAATGAGGAACCACTTATTGGATTTGAGGGGATATCCAGCAGGATAGATAGAGAACAGGAAAATTCTCTGGCTACCAGACATCGTTCCCTAAATGACTATAAATATCCTAGGGTTCCACATCTGCTCAAAGGCGGGAAAACCTGGGGATTCATCAGCAGGAACTCTCCCTCTGCTCACTGTGTGTGTGTGTGTGTGTGTGTGACTGACGCAGACTGCTTTAGCAGCCTGGGAGCAAGGAATCATCCACAGGCAGAGGATTAAGCCGCCTTCCAGTCTCCTGTAACTCTTCCAGTCTGAGTGGGCATGTAGACTGTTCCCATCCTCCTCTTATCTCTTGTTCAGGTTGTCACAGCTACCGTGGGGCAGATGGCTCACGATGCCTTAACAGGCTCAAGCCAAACAGTATAAAGTGATTTCCTTCCTCTCCTGATTCGTCTGAGACATATAACAGGCGGTTTCCTTCCATCTCTGCTCACAGGAAAACCTCAGGCGCTGACTGTGCGATCTAAACTCAGGCAACGCCGAACAGCCTATAGCCTGCAAACACCTACGTGTGTTTATTTACACGGATAGTGAGGCAGTTTCTCATGATAGGGAGTTAGAGATAACGCCTTGTATCTGGTTCCCACTTATACAGGCATTTGGGAAAAATGACCTCAGAACAGAGAAACCAAACACTATGTTAGATTTGACCGTGACATACAACTGGAGCAGTACCTGGGCTCTGTTACGGCACCATTTTTGTCTTGTGGCACTAACCATAAGACTTTAAAGAAGTCACAGAAGTGACTGCAAGGTTTCTATTTATTTATTTAAAAATGCATAAAAAAAACATAAAAAAGACTTAATGTAGACACTGATGCAACAGTGCTTGCTGAGAAGTTACAGTCTGTTTGATCTCACAGCTCATTGTGCTTGCTCTGATTTTGATCTGAACATTACAGATTTCAAAATTAAAAATGAAACTAAACAAAAAAAAAACACAAACTGAGCAGATTCTTAGACTGACCTGAGGTTACCAGACCTCTGTGCTCGCTCACTATCTCTACTAGAAGATTGTGCATTAGCCACAACAAAAGCCCCAACAGAAAAAAATGTTAGCATTCCTATTGCATTGTGGGTAATGTGCATATACAGTGAGGCCGAGATCAGAGAGTAAAATCATAAATATTTAACCCTGTTTTATATACGGTACAGTCATTAGTCTCTGGAGCTAGAAATGAAGGCAGAGCCAAAAACTGTAGTTCCTAGAATGACCACTTGAGGCTGGCTTCTGAAGTGAGTCAATCTTCATAGACTCCAGTATTAAAATGCTCAACTTCTGAGCTGAAATGAAAATGAACTTGTTTAAAGTCTTCTAGAAAAAAGGGTCTTGGTCTTAATAGCTAATTTTTAAGTTAATGGTAGAGGATAGAGGGAGTAAATTTTTATATAACCTTTAAATAGTACCGGTCTGTGAGTCGTTTGGTATCGGGCTGCGAGAGTTGAGGCTCGGGTGTGAAATTTTTGGGTTTTCAGGGTTTTTATTGGTTTTTAGTGCTATTTTTTTTTTTTATCGTTAACTTAGTTTCCCTGGGTCTTTTCCCGTGTGTTATGAATAAATCTTCTTTTTTTGGGTACCCGTACTGTTTTATTATGTTGTATTTATCCGCGACACTTTAAAGGCTGGTCCGTGAAAATATTCTCGGACATAAACCGGTCCGTGGCGCAAAAATAGTTTGGGGACCGCTGGCTTAAAGGTTGGATTATTTGGACCATATCTAATTTGAATGGCAGGTGGGTACCAAATCAGCACCTGTAGTCACTTACCATCAGCTAGGCCACATATATTTAAGGTACATAACTGGACCTATTACCCCTTTAAAGCTGGTTGGAGCAGGCGCGCTCCATTTTGCGTAACTATTTTTAAATCCCCGTAGAACCGGAACCGCGTAAGCTAGCGCAATAATTTTTTTTGCATATGAAACCGGAGGAGTTGTACTTACATCTTATGCCATCAGCTTGTCCTAGGTCACGGTTTCCTTCCACATATAGCTTTGCAAAAATTGCATTAAAAGCTCTTGCAGGAACAAAAACATAATATTCCAGAAACACGCTTTGCCGATCCGATCAGCTGTTCGTAACACTTCTCACATTGAAACCGATGTCAGCGCGATCGATCGCATGTCCGCCATTTCCTGCCCGAAACCGGAAGGGACGTTGTTTTCGCGGAAAATATAGTTTTTTATTTGTAGGCCTTAAAAGCCTATACTGGTGTTTTTATAAGTCATGTTTGACTTTATGCTTTTCTGAATAGTTTCTGGGATGCTTAGAACTCGAATTGCACTGCTGGAAATAGTTTATTTTGATGCACATGCTGTTTTCTTTGCAAATTTGCATCATCGTTTTTCCTGCAGTATATAAAAATTGGTGTATCTCAAAAATAAAACTATGAAGACACTCAAATTAAATTTCCTGTTGTTGTAAACTATTTTTGCAACTTTTTTGTATTTAAAGTTTTGAGGGATAAACCTCTTAAATTTCTCCAAGTAGAAATTTATGTAAAAACAACCAAAACGATTGTCAATTCTTTTGTAATTTATTGCACTTTTTTGCAATTAATGTAGTTACTATGGACTTAATGCATTCATATTATTAAAATATGGGCTATAACAGTTGTATTGGTGTATAGCAACTTTAAATGCTCCCAAAAATGGCACTTCAGCATGTAAAAATATAATGTAAGCTCTGGCGGGCTTGGTTCTATGGTAGGTCTTAAAGGGTTAACCAATGATGTTATCTTTTAATGCAGTTATTTGAAAAAAAAATCAGATGTAATTGCAGTAATTGCACTAACAACTAACAAAAAAGCATGTTCATTGCGTTGTGTTACTAATTAGCAGGTCGGCATAATGTAACTAGAACAGCTATGCAATCTGTGCGTGCACCTTGACGACCCCACTTGCTAGCTTTAGCAAGTGGGGTCAAGTCTCTTTAGTTCTTGTTCAAAACAAAACAACAACAATGATAAAAACAAACAACAAAATCAAGGATTCAAAAAGAGCCATTTTAAACTAACAGTTGACGTTACTGTGGCCATCTTTCACATACAGTCTTTGGCCTGTGACTCTGTTGTTATGGCAGGCAACTGATAATGATTTGCAAAAATAAGGGTCACGTCCCTTTAAACAGTAAAATGATATATTAGTAATAAACCAGGCAGGTCTGACTGACAGCTGAGGCCTTTGTACTGCATTTGTTTTACTCATTACTCCAGTAAGGTTCAGGTTCACTGAACATTGCCACTAAGATTTCCTCAGTTAACGTGCCTCAGGAAGACACCAAGCCTTTTCCTCTTCACTCAGTACCATGTCCTGGAAGCCACCTAGCAACCAGGACAAACTTTGGGACGAAATGTACACAGCAGTAACAAAATCCCTGTGACTTCTCAGTGTTTCCATAAAAGCAACCATTAACCATTATTTTCCTAATTTCCCCCCCCTCCTATCTGAAGAAAATCTGATGCTGTTCAAGCTCTAAGAGTTTTCATAAGTTGGTGTACAGCTTTCCTTCACACCTTTCTTTGACTTGTAAAGAGTTTACACACCACTGTGTGCAAAAACTCCACAAATGTCTCAGTGAATTGAATGAAAACTGAAAAACAATTGCACTTAAGCTTTATCTTTGATAGCTAGGACAGGGGGTTAAATGTGCAATCTAAAATACACAGGAGAGACATTTTTGAGATGGGAATGTGGCCAGTTATAAATAGGCCTTTGGAGAAAAGTGAAGAAAAGCACAATAAACATGCCACAAGAACGATGGATTGTCACCTCAGCATTATGATTTACAGCCTAGTGGCTTCCTGCCTCTTCCTCCCTTATTCCCTCTGCAGGGGTGAACACCGTGGAGCCGGAGTGTGCCGGAGTGTTAAAATAACCTCCTTGCTCTGTGGGGGAGATTTGGACCTCAGCCTAACACTGGAGTCCTGCAGCAGGACTGTTTAGGACAGGTTTAGTCTGGAGAATACCTCTTATGACCACAAGCTCAATTAGGCTCGATTCATGTAATGCCAGGTTTACTGTAAATACAAGCCGTGAGCTGGAGGAAACTATTCAGGCCGGCCTCAGTTCGGTGATTACAGTTAGGATAAGTGGGTGATTTTCAAATGTCTCGCTATTGTATCAACACTAAACCACAATTCCCATAATCCAAAATTACTCACAAGACACAATGAATAAGAACTATAGGCTGCAGTAATCTAGACAAAGGACAAAATAAGTACAAAGCTTGTGGTGCCACAAAGGCCACACTGCTCCAAAGTCTTATCCTACGTCATGCCCTGTTCCAACCAGCTAGCTTTGTGACTCAACTTCAGTGACAGAGAACTTTTAAGATCTTGGTAATGACATGGAGAAAAAAGGTTTGACAAAGGTATATGGACTTACAGCGATAATGTATGATGTAGGAAATCTAGCAAATGTTAAGAAATTAGTAACAATTTTCTAAAAAAATTAAACACTGACTCCTGATCAGATCCCACTCCTTACTTATGCAGGTTAAAAATGCAAAAGTAATTTTAACTCCATATACTCTGGCCTACAGTACCGTGCAAAAGTCTTGAACCACCAGCGTGACCTTAAGAAATTTGAGGAAACTGGGAAACTGGACAAGTGGAGGACAAAAGAAGAAGTGGCAGCTTTAATCTACAGCCGATGAACAGTATCTGAAAATCATGTCATTAAAAAATAGGAAACAAATCCAACAAAGACCAGAAACAGGACCTGAGAGATGCAGATGAACCTTCAATGGAAAGAAGAGGAAGAAACAGCAAAAAAAGTCTGAGGCATGCATACTAACTCCCAAACTAGAATGAAAATGAGTAGCAACAAGTCTTATGGAGTGAATTTGAATTTGAAATCTTTGGTTCAAATGATCATCAATATGTACAAATGAGAGGGATCAGGCGAGGCGTTACAACAGTGAGTGTCTACAGCCATCTGTGAAACATGGTGGAGGCTCTGTCAATGTTTTGGCTGCATTTCATTCAGTTGTGTTTGAGATCTTGTTTAAATTGATGGAAATATGAACACAGGAAAGTAATATCAGATTTTGATCCACTATGCAGAACCATCTGACTGCCAGCAGCTTAATTTTTCATCATTACAATAACACGGTAGAAGCATACCTGGATAGAAAAACACACAGTGGAACAGCCTAGACCTCAACATTAAATGGTGTAAAGAGCTACTGAAGTAATGGATGAACAGTTAAGAAAGCTGGGCACAGTGGTGTTATAGCATTTAGATGCAATCCGCATGCAATAACCATATAAGCTTCCTTTAGAGACAGAACGGGGGAACAGAATTTGCTTATCAAGCTTAATGACCTTAATGACCGAGGACCTTTTCATCACCTCTCCCATAAACTTGAGGAAGGAAAGGAGCAGCACTCCTGTCAGCCTGTTTCCACACCTACACTTTGGAAGCGCTCCAGTTCATAAAAGAAAATATACAAGGCATCAAACAAAAACACACAGCTCTATCAGAAGCTAATAAGCTTTTATGAGATTATTACTCAAGAGAATATTTCAGCAACAGTCACAGCGGGCATTTTTAGTCAGTGACGCAGTTGTACACACACACACACACACACACACACACACACACACACACACACACACACACACACACACACACAAACACAGAGCATAAAAAAGGAAGTATTCTCCAGTGAACGCCCCGCAGTCTTGAAAAGCAGTGACAGCAGGATGTTCCGTCACCAATCCATCAGCTTTGTGCTTTAATTGGTCATTTTAAGTGCAGTTTTGTTTCCTCCAGTGGGCTGCCAGGAAGCGAACCTCAAACGCGATTTGGCTCTGCGTTAAATTTAAACACATGACCTCTGATGGTGGGAGGATCAGGTGAAAGAGAGGCCTCGACAACAGGTCTGGACATTTAAAGAAAAACTAAGAAGAAGAAGAAAAAAGAGAGCTAATAGCCAGCATGTAAACACATTCTTTTACACCCACCCACCCCATCCCCATCCCCTCGTGTATCTGTGTCCCATTTCATTCCAAAAGACGAGATGAAAAGTGTGACAGAAAAAACGAGTGACACGCAACAGAGGTTCCAAGTGAGGCTGTTGCAGTTACATGGCGTATGTTCCAGCAAACTGAACTAGTGCTACGCCCACTCCCGCCTCCTCTGGACCGCTCCCAATCCTACAACAAGAGGATAAATGGGCTGAGATACACTGGCCATTATGCGTTATTATTCATAAGAGAGGGTGTGTTATCGTTGGCACCACCTAGCAGCGGCTGTTTAGAAAGGGGAGTGAATAACTCTGGTCATTACTGATTGCACAATTACAAAATGTGGCTGCTACAAAATGTCGGGTCGGTTTTGTTCAGCCCCCCTTGGAAGTAAAACGGGTCATGGCTCGGATCAGTCAGAGCTCACACACTGCAGAGAAACTGGGAAGTGCTTCATTGTGCTGTAGCACATGCAGAACACTGTGAAGGAATGCACTGAATGTTGTTAGAATAAACATTTTTTGCGTGTGTGTTTTAAGCAAGTAAAGCCAGGATAATGTCTACAGATCAACCTGGCTGCATTAAAACCTGCAGGCAACTGCTGCTCTTTTTAAATCACCTCCAACAGGTCATTAATTGACCCACACAAATTATTACCAGCTAATCTTAAACTACACTGGCTAATGGTAAATTGCAACGAGCTGATGTCACGCTGCATTACCTAATGACATGCATTACACTGAGGAGGAGAGGCCAGGCTGACTTTGGGTGGCTGTTTATGTTGAGGCAGTGCATTCCCCCGTTCGCCAGGCAACCAAACGGTTTACGAGCAGTTACTCACACAAAAGCAAGGGGCGGGCTGATTGCTCAACTAATTGATCTCCACCAGAGATCACAGAGCCGTGCTCATAAAGAGGGAGGGGGAACGCCTCCCATGACATCAGCGCATGCTGCACGGCGAGACGGGACCTGCAACTCAGGGAAAAGACTTGTTCCCACACTGAGAGATGCAGTCGGCAGAGAGTTTACACACATTTTGCAACCAATAATCAGCAGCGGGGTACTCTGCTATTAGACAAAGTGGTTGGTGGTATAATGACAACCTTATTAGAACTCCGAAATATAAAATAATATACACATAAGCTTCATGGGAAACATTTGCCATGCCACCTTCTCTTTCAGTGTTGTGCAAAAAATTTGCTTCCAAAATCTTGATTATGCCTAACACCCACAGGGAAATTCCTGTTAGGTCAGAGGCCAGCTTTAGTTGCTGAAATTCCCTTTTTGTGAGCTGACAGGTGTTCGGTGTCTTTCAGCGAGGCTGATGTGAGCCAAGAGTTTAAGCACAGATTAAAAAATCATTGTTAAATTCCATGTAGTGAAAAAAAATCCACTTTTCATGTGTTTTGTATAAATATAAGTCATTTAATCTATTCTAGATTTTGGATTGGAGCAGCTATATGTTTTCCTTATTACACAGATATGAGAGAACAACAACTTTCAAGTGTGATAGAACTGCACAAAGACTAAGACCCAATAGCTGGGATTATTTCACATAATCCCATATTTCTTTTCTCTGTCTCTCTTTTAAACACAACCCATCAATTGATATCTGCACCGAGGCCAAAAGCAAACACAGTAATGCCGCACGTTTTCACACAGACGAAGAAACATGCTCGGGCCTGGGCGAAGTGGCAAAGAGGGATGGCTTTAGACAGTCTTTCATTGTGAGGATAATTCAGTTCATTAGCACCACTCATACCTTTCATCTCTTATCTGGTCCCTGGGTACAAAGTGCAACCTTGTGTTGTCTGGCAGCTCATCGGAGGTGAAAGGTGAGCTGAGCGATGGCTCATTGTGTTTCTGTGTCTGCAGTTATGGTAGCGGAGCTGTCGCAACTCCTGCCAGCAAGGAGCAGATGTGTGGCTGCCAAATTAGCCGTGATGGCATCATTAGCCTGATAGCATCTGCCCTCATAAAACCAGGCAGATGCTGCTAAGCTGTTCTGTTAGCCTTTGGCCTTCATATGGAGTGGACAGAGGTAATGGTTCTTGTCAGCTTTGCTTTTGCTGTCACAGACCATAAAATATGCGATGTAATGTTAGCTCTCTATGAAAGTGTAAAAGATGTGGTTGCAGTTGTTTTCAGCCAAAAATTCAAATAACCCAAGGCGGATAGCTTTGCATCGCCGTCATGAATGCCTAATAGGTAGCACCAAGCCAAAGTTTGCAATGAGCCATACTTAGTGTGTGAGGGACCCTGGTCCCTGAACTAGTCTGATAGTGCCAACAGATTCCTAGCCCCAAATCTTGACTCCTGGTCCTTATCCATATCTTGCGTTGACACTTGATGGCTGAAACCCAATCACCCTGAGCGGGTAGACCACGTGGGTTGGCAACGCGGTGGAGTCAGGGGGACAAAATGAATGTGAAAACAGTCAAGTCAAGAATCCAGCAGACACTCTGTAGCCTCAGTGTGTATTTTAATGTACATCCTGTCTGGCTAGAAATGAAATGAACCAAAAAGAAGACATTTAACTGTTATTTATGTTTCTGCCACAGCATTGTGCTTTCTCCAGGATCATGAATTTAACCTGATTTGTGGAACATCTCCGTGGGCTGGCACTGAAATGAACTGTGATCATTCAGCCCCAAAGGCCACACAGGCAGTTTAGTAGCTGGGGACCAAAGAGGACATTGTGGCATATCTGAGTTTTGACCGTGCAGCTATTATCTGTCGCCAAAGCCGAAGACTTGAGAGGGAGAGAACGTTAACACGAGCTTGACCTCCTCCTTTATGTAATGTGGATGAACACAACAGTGAGTGAGAGGTGTGGATTGAACCACACATAGTGGGAATCCGTTTTTTTTTTCTCCAACAATCTTCTCTCAGATGCTTATTTAGTAAAAGATCACGCACTAAATGTAGCGCTATTGTTTAAAAACTGGTCAAATGATTTCTTGTGTTTTTAAAGCTTCACTTTGCTATGATGCGCTTATCACAATGTCAAGATAAATACCCAGTGAGAGGCTTGTAGCTCTGACAGTTTCCACAAATATGTCAAAGAACTGTTTTGTCCACCTTAAAAATTACGCCCCACGGCTGCAGTTTGGCTGCGCCCCAACTGGTCACAGAAGATCTCATTTTAAAAGGATTTGTTTTTCTTCCCAGCGCTGCCGAGGTCTTGCTCATAGGGAATTGTAGGATCATAGTGATTTTATTTACCTCACGATATAAAATGGCCTGAGATAAAATGACTGTGACTTGGAGCTCTATAAATAACAATTTGCAGCATCATCGCTGCCACAGAGACACGAGACTGAGACAAAAACTGATTTCACAAAAAAGCTAAGTTGGTGGGTTTTTTTTTTTTTATTTCTGTTGCTTTCCCCCAAACTACCATCTACTGACTATTAAAGGAAGTGGATTTTTAAGCAATTGCAAACTTGACTTGCCACTTGGTGATTGTATGATAAACAGTGCAGTAAATCCTGTTTCTAAAATCCTGTAGTTAAGTGCATGTTGCTCTGGTTTCTTGTCCCTGGGAAAATATATGGACTGTAATTGTGAGGATAGTTTTGATCTACAAAAAAAAGTCTCAAGCCATCCCTCATTTCTTTTTAGCATTTGTGTCCAACAAGCCAGACTTGCTTGTAAATTGCCTTGAACAATAGGCTTTCTGAAGGTTTTGCAAAGTTCTTCTTTGGACATTGACTGCTTTTTGACTCATTTTCAGCCCAGTCCTTCTACCGGACCATTTTCAGTGGATTATTTTTATTTTTATTTTTGAACCAGCGTTGTGTCTACACATAACAAACAACTTAGCAAAGAACCAATTTTGAAGTGTATCTTGTCAAAAACACACATTCTTTGTTCCCCATTTTTAATATAAAAAATATGCCAAAGACACCACAGTTTGACAGACATGAAATACTTTGGCATAAACAAAGTTATTCCCAAAGAGCTTTTAAGTAAGGGAAACAGAGAAAAGGCTGAGGTGTGCTGAATTACACAAGAACTGGACTGAACATCAGCAGCAAAAGGTCTGGCGGAGTGATGAATCCACATTTAAAATGTTTGGTTCAAACTTTAAATAATATGTACAGAGGACAGAGGTGTAATAGTGAGTGTCCACAGCCTTCTGTAAAAGACGGTGGAGGCTATGTTATGTTTTGGCCCTGCATTTCAGCCAGTGGTGTTACAGATCTTGTCAAAATGTATGGAATCACGAACACAGAAAAGTACCATCAGATTTTTGATCCACCATGCAGTAACATGTAGAAAGCATTTAATTAGGGACATTTTTCACAGTCACAGTGATCTCAAACACACTGCTAGTGCAGAAACAAAACTACCTGAATAGAAAAACAGACAATGGAACAATCAGAGATGGATTGGCCTCAACATTACTGAAACAGTGTGGGATCATCTTGACAAAGAACAGCCAACATCCAATGAAGAGCTTTCAATATCCCTCAATAAGCCTGGAGAACTATTTCTGGAAACTACTTAAGAAAGAAAGCTGCCTAAGAGACATCAGGCTGTGTTGAAGAATAAAGGTGGTCATACCAAATATTGGCCTTCACGCTTTTTAAAACAAAACAAACAGTTTTTGCATTATATATTGTATTTCCATGTGTGTTCTGCACATCTTTCAATAACTAACTGAACCCTTTTCCAATTTTCCTAGCAAAATATAAAGAAAGCTGCTAGAAGGATGCTTGTCACTAGAAAATACAGCATGTACTCTCTATAAGGAAATGGCTCTCTGGCTCTCCTGTGATATTGAATATCTGAACGTGGAGTCTCTCCTTTTCTGTTTAATATAAATAGTATATGAGTGATAAAATGCAGCAAAATGAAGGCCCCTTTCTCATTTTTCAAACATCCTGCTACCTCCAATATGTGCCTCATTAAAACCACATCTCGAATACCAACTCCTCATGTTCCGACTCAGTTGTTTATCTCATTCATGCCATCTCCTTTTTGGCTTGATCAAAGAAAAACGAAATCTTTAAATAATTTTCTTATTCTGATGCTTTGTTTGTTTACATAACACCAAGGTGACGGGGCAGAGGTCGATGCGTAAACCCGATCCATATTCTGCGGGAGATTGAAATCTCCCCTTTGCAGATCCATTTGGTTCTCGTTCAGTGTTTAAATTTTTTTTCTGAAATCATCAAAAGCGTTTCGGAAACTTGTAAAAGGATTCATCATCTGGAGTCCTTGTTGTTGAAGTCCTTTGTTGTTGTCTTTGCCCTCATCAAAATCGCAGCTGCTGCAGCGTCGTGTGATCGAAACGTTCATTGTTTGGTGTCGTGAGTCTGGTGGAAGCGAGCCTGGAGGCAGCTGCGGGTGGGGGTGGGGGGTCGTGGATCATTTTTATGCCTTTGCATCACCGAGTAAAACGTGCTTTATTAAAGAAAGTCCAGGAATTCTGTGCGACACAAGCACTGACTTTAATAACGAGTCCATTCTGGGGCCGTGGCAACTGCAACACTGTATTTATGACAAAGATTTAAGGGCTGTTCATCATCAATCATCTGCTTTTCTGCCATCCGTTTTATGCAACATGATGTGATCAACGACTCCATGGCGTCTTTATGAGCCTTAATAGCAACGACTACTACCAGAGAATTAAGGATAATCTCTTGGTTGCGTTATTAGAAGTGGATTTCTAGTTTTAAGCATCAGATTAGGGAACGACCTTATCCATTAAAACTACACTGCTACAGCTCTGTACAGTATTTAAAAAAAAAATAAAAATAAAAAATATATATATATATATACACACACACACACACACACACACACACACACACACACATACAACACAATAAAGACTAAAATTACAAAATAAATAGAAAATAGGTAAAATATGATACAATGTATGTAAAATGTCATTGGCATAAAATTCGCTATGGAAATCCTCCAAAAAGACTACTATTTATTATAAATATTTTATAATACAGTTTTATAGTTGAGAACAATAAGCTGTAAAGAAGGGTGTAACTGTATAGCTGAAGCCATAAAATAGTTATGCACATGTTTTTTGAAATGATAAAATGTTGGGGGAACTGTAAATGTATTTTTGAGCTCCATCTAGGAATCAAAAGTGTTGGAGAACCTCCTAAAAAAGCTTTACATATAAGTATCGCTTTTCTGTGTGTTATTACTAAATGATACTACACTACTACAGAGACATAGCTGTAGAAATGAGGGAGAAAGCTAACTTATTATAGTGTAAGTCATTTAATACAATCTAAGTGTTACTTTTCTTTTTATAATACACATAAAGTACAGAAGCACTTCATGGATATGAATGAACTCTTGCGACTTTTCTGAAATATCACCCACATATGCGCCATAGGTGTTATGCAAGCATTGTATAAGCTCTGTGCACTGGAATCAAGTACACGTGACGCATTCGCAGTAAGTGCGCGTTTGTGTTTCTGTGTGCCCAGATCAATAAACCCACTGTTGTCGTGAAAATATGGCTCTGTAATCTGCAGCCTAAGTGCTGTCTTTCCCTGAGATCACAGACCGCCATGAGACATGAACCCTGTTTGATTTGGCGCACGCCTCCGGCTCATCATACCAGCGACTGTACAGGATTATACACAGTGAGAGAATAATTGCTCCTGGATAAGCAACAATTGCGCTGGAATTCGTTCCTTCTCCACCTCTGAAGAAGCGGCACATTCTTTCAGACGAACAACACACACACACACACACACACACACACACACACACACACACACACACACACACACACACACACACACACACAGAAAAAATACAACCCTCGCACAACCCTCTCATACATGTTGTATGGTTAGACATCTGACACCTGTTGACAGGGTTGGTAAATTCCTGCTGCCGCCATGGCGCATTTTCAAACCATCCGTAACAAAATTTCATTAGAGATCATCGTGCACAGACATTTGATTGTTTCTGAAGTGTAATCCCCCCCTTGTAGACGGGACGAAAAACCGCCTCCACCGAGCTGTGGGATGCGTAATTTTCATCCAATATGCACACCCACCGGGAGCGCTTCCTTACTAACCCTGATAGATGGCACTTGAACATAAATAGATTGCAATAGCATAGCTCCAAGTAGGCCCTTGAAACCAAATGAAAGCAGACCCAGAAAAGACACATTGCCACTCTGGATGTCCAATCAAAGCAAGCAGCTGTTTTGCAGTAACCATTCCTTTCTAAACTCATAGAAGATGAAGCTCTGTCCTGCAGTGTGTCTCTCTGATTGCATACAGTATGCTAGACCTAATAAAATAGCTTATTTAACCAAATTAACTAAACGTTCTTCTTTAATGAGCTGCAGTCACCCGACTGAGAACTTTTGCACCAGTTTTAGTATTAGATGGCAGCAGCATAGAGTGGAATTATTGGAGTTACTGGCCGAGATTTACCTGTGGCTGGGCTTTTCACTAACTCAGTTATTTGGCAAATGTGTGACAGATTTTATTGAGAGGCATTTGGAGCCTGCTACTGTGCACATGGCTTATTATCAGCACTCAAGCTATTGTCACTGCAGGAAAACCACTACAGTGGCAGTGTGAGCAGAGTGGGGATGTGTGGATGAGATAACACAGCTCATTAGAAGAGCCTGGGGACAGCTGAGGAGATAGCACTTATTATTTTTCATGATGCTCTCGCAAACATAGAAGTTTTTTTTCCCATGTGAAGTAAATATTAAGGATCATTGACACCAAATTTTTAAAAAGGAATGAAATTAAGATGTATTTCCTGCTTTTTTTGTCAAATGTTGTTGTGTCTGAAAAGTGATTGTGTGTTTTTAAATGATGACTTAAGTGTTACAGTATGTGGAAAGATGAAAAGTGCAATACCAGCATCGGCCTTCTTGGAGAAAGACAACTAAGAGCATTCCGTTACCTATTCATGAAAAGGCCCTGTTGCATTTTCTCTCACACTTCCCTTAAGTGGAGATAACATCTGGGATAAGAAAGAGAGTAAGAGGGAAAGGGAGGAGGGAGCCTGTGTGTGTGTGTGTGTGTGTGTGTGT
>NW_024582406.1:1187625-1188854 GCF_018398535.1 Haplochromis burtoni | reverse complement strand
GCTCCCAGGCCTCTGGTAGAGGACCCGAGCTTGAAGGATAAACCGCCCGCAGGGGCGTGCTGGGTGTTTATATATAAAATAACTTGCAAAATTACCCTGCCACAAAAAACACTAAAGTTCCCCCAAAGCAGTGTCTTGTTTCACTTTTGCTTAAAAGGCAACGCATGCAACAAGACCTGGCAAAAATTATAGAATCAAAACACCTGAAGGACCACTTTGTAGCAAATAGAGCGAGCACAAATATGACACAAAACAAAGTTTGAAATGTGTGACGCATGAATCAAACAAGTTTAATTAAATTAGGTTAATTCATCACATATATTTTCCAAGTAGAGGAAGAATTGTGGAATCACTTTGTGTTCTGCGAGTCTGAAACAAATACCTGCACAAATCTAAATATGTTAAAACAAGCTGTTGTACCTGGCTAATTGAAAGGAAGCGTGGCCCCAGCAAGAGAGCTGTTAGTGGAAACAATGGAAAAGATTATGCAACTCCTTAAAGATGTTATTTGCACCAAAACAAGAAATGAAAAGCAAATGTGCAGAAACATGAGCCAGTGTTTGCGAAGGAACGGTAAGAAATGGGCTGAATGAAAAGGGATGTGCATACAGTAAAGCCAAAGTGAAAAACCAGCACTAACACTGAAACAGAGATTACAGCAATCATGTACTGTCTGCCGACATTATGCTGAAACTTTAGTCTGGTGACGTTTTGGTGAAACAAATAAAGACGACTGCCTTAACCTTCCATGACCCGAACTCTTTCATGGTATGCATTTTTAATTTTCCTTTGCTATTTGTGCTGATTGGGACCTGATGATACTCTACAAGGGCCTGAGATCCACATATGAGGACATTTGTTTAAAATTTCAATAGAACAGTGGCAGTACAATATCCTCATAAGTAGATATCAGGCCCTCGTAGAGCAGAATTTTGTATTGTGGTCTAGATAACCCAAAATGTGATCTCCACATATGTGGACGCCAGGCCCTCGGAGGTTTAGAAAGAAAACAAGCACATTTGCCTTCATCTTGCTCATTTATCAAATATGGGTTGAATGTCCGGTGAAGGGCGAAGAGAAGATGATTACCTCACCAGGAAAGCCTGACAATGGGTTTCTGACAATGTCAGCTCAATCTATCTATCTATCTATCTATCTATCTATCTATCTATCTATCTATCTATCTATCTATCTATCTATCTATCTATCTATCTATCTATCTATCTATC
>NW_024582406.1:1080975-1187605 GCF_018398535.1 Haplochromis burtoni | reverse complement strand
ATCTATCTATCTATCTATCTATCTATCTATCTATCTATCTATCTATCTATCTATCTATCTATCTATCTATCTATCTATCTATCTATCTATCTATCAGGAGAGAAGGTCACACTTCAGTCAGTTCACACCCTGTTAACTGGCTACCCATAGTAATTAAGGGTATTACTAATTTTTTCTTACTAATCTTCCTCGTTGATGTTCCTCTGAGAAACATAACTGTGAAAATCACAAAGACAGACTTGAGATAACAGAAGCTAGCTAACATTTTACAGATGCTCCATATTTACATTAAAAAATTGACCTAGACACAAAAGCATGTATTTACGGAGCCCCGCAGGGGACATGGGAGAAAAAAAATTAAGACGGACTTTTGCGAGATCTCGCAAAACTAACTCGGGATCTCGCAAAAGTTTTGCGAGATCTCGCAAAACAAACTCGGGATCTCGCAAAACTTTTGCGAGATCTCGGAAAAGTTTTAGCCGCGAGATCCCGAGTTAGTTTTGCGAGATCTCGCAAAAGTCCGTCTGAATTTTTTTCTCTCCCATGTCCCCTGCGGGGCTCCGTATGTATTTAATGGACTATGCTTATAAAGTTTTGACTTGCCATTTTGATTTTTATTTGTTTGTTTTTTTTTTACTTTGGACAAGGAGGTAGAGCCAGAAAGGTAAACAGTATCAGTTAATGCTAGCTCTAGCACGTTAGCTTAGTTAGGACATAAATACCTCAGTGTTATGACAATTTTCATAGAATTTAATGAAGTATTTATACAAAATCAACACTGTACACTTGTACTAGCCTATGCTTATTTTCCCCATGCTTAATTTTCTGCTCAACATTTGGAAGCAGCCTCAAGTGGCTCTTGGAGGAAGCACACTTTGTGTCACTTGTGTGTTTTGAGCCAAGCTCACAGGTCAATATAGCTAGTCAGCTTGTTAATTGCTTAAACCAAGTATTACTGTCATTTCAGTGACTTGTACTTGGTTTAATACAGTAATACTTGTTCTGATACACTTCTTGTTATAGCTAATAATCTAATAGCTAATTGAATTGAACTGTGTGACCAGTGACAAAAGTGTGAGAAATTAAAGAGGTACAATGTCATTTTTATTCACACGAGCTATGATTTCAAAAATGAATTCTTTATTTAATGCATCAGTGCAATATGTATCTTGGGGTCAATATTAACAAGTCTCTCAGATGCGTGGGAGAGCGGAAGAAAGTTTTCCTGCCAGACATCACCAGAGTTCAGAGGTTAAATTCACAAGCAGGTGGCCCAGCGACACAGAGCTTGAACCAGGACGTTTCTTTTAGCGGCTTCATTATTTCCAATCCAGACCACAGCACACCATCTGTTTCAATAACCTCGTCTTACTCTGACGAACCCATACTGGGAGATTGAACTCTGTGATGTTTTTTAAGAAAGTGCATTTTCTCAGACTGAATTTGGCTGCCTCATAATTGCAATTTGGAAAGTCTTTAAACTTGTGTGCCGAGTTCGTCACTGTCAGATAACAAGCTCATATTTCTAAAACGTCACCTTTTCAGGAGCTAAGAAAAACAGCGCTGTTTTCTAGCTTGATGACACCGCATTTGGTTTTGCGTGTCCACGGGTTTAGAGTGTGTCAAACGACAGGGGACTGTGTAACCACGCAACCAAAGTGAAAACATGAAAATCAGAAAAACTGAACGGTTTTCAATGGCATTACCACAAAGGGTTGTTTAAATTCAATAAACTAAGTAATGAACTTATTATGCTTAGCCCAGCTGCAAAATGTCAAGGTAGGAGTTTCTGCATTAGTGATGAAAGTCTCCCTCTCTCTTTCTCTCTCTATGCACTCAGCCTGCCACTGCAATCTGCATGCCCGCCGCTGTCGTTTTAACATGGAGCTGTACAAGCTGTCCGGCCGTAGAA
Organism: Haplochromis burtoni; assembly: GCF_018398535.1. Classification (NCBI taxonomy): domain Eukaryota; kingdom Metazoa; phylum Chordata; class Actinopteri; order Cichliformes; family Cichlidae; genus Haplochromis; species Haplochromis burtoni. Next base: position 1,185,693 of record NW_024582406.1, on the reverse strand, counting down.
GCGGTGGAGTCTGTCTCAACTGTCGCCACAACACAGCAGGACGCCACTGTCACTACTGCAAGGAGGGTTACTACAGGGACATGACCAAATCCATCTCTCACCGCAGAGCTTGCAAAGGTAACAGGATGGTATGGTGTAATTCTTGGAATATGAATGATCCTCAGTCTTTCTGTAAGACCAACCTTTGGACACATGTTGAAGGTCTCTTCCAAAAGGAAAAAAAATGCTGTGCTTGGTACAATGTATACAAGTAGAACGTTTAAAACAGACTTGAGTAAGCGACTTTTGGCTGCTGCCTTATCACGAGGTTTGGCATAGCAGGTAGCTCCATGTGTTTGATTTGGCAGATTTTTACACCGGATACTCTTCCTCACATATCCCCAAAGGGATTTGTATCTCTGCCTGGGATGAAACTGGGGATGTTTCGCTTGTTAGGCAAATGTTTAAAACCACCACACTACAGAGCCGGCGAAACAGATTTGAGTAAGCAACATCTAAAAATCTCATATCTTGTAAGCTGCACAAAAAAAGGCTTAAAGCCAAAAATTGAGGGCTTTCAGGTGTGGTTGCTTGAAAAGAGATGTCCACTAGGTGTCACCTCAACTCATCTGTACCACTGAGCTGGACCTCTTGAGCATGTTTTCGGCATGTTTTCGGCGTTGGTGCGTTGGTGTGCTTTGGATTATAAAAGCCCAACATTATCTATCACTCATTATCTAAGTCGGCGGTCCCCAACCCCCGGGCCTCAGACCGGTACCGGTCCGTGAGTCGTATAGTACCGGGCCGCGAGAGTTGAGGCTCAGGTGTGAAATGTATGGTTTTCAGGGTTTTTATTGGTTTTCAGGGTTATTTTGTTATCATTTTTATCGTTTACTCGGTTTTCCTGGTCTTTTCACGTGTGTTATGAATAAATCTTCTTTTTTTCTGTGCCGGTACTAGTTTTATTTTGTTGTATTTATCCGCGACACCTTAAAGGCTGGTCCGTGAAAATAATGTCGGGCATAAACCGGTCCGTGGCGCAAAAAAGGTTGGGGACCGCTGATCTAAGTTGTCTAAAAAAAAAAATCCATCGAGTCAGTGTTCAGTATCCCGTTGGCATAAGATGAAAGCAGCTACAAGAAGTCACCAACTGGTTTGCGAAGTCCTGTTTTGAAACGTTGAGGTGGGTGTTTCTGACATGGTTTTTTGAAGCCAGTGTGTGTCAGATCTCACTGTGAAATTGCAAGTTGTTAGCCAGTGAGGATTCCCCAGATAACCCTCCAAAATAGACTTTTATTAGGTATGACCCAGAATCATATTGTTATTGTCTATTGTTATTTCTGGCTCCAAAAAATGTGTGAAAAAACCACCACATGCCCACACCACCAATGTCTGGGTATGCGACTATCTTTTATATACAGTCTATGTTTGGATCCAGAAATCCCAGTCCTTTAAAAGAGAGGCTACCAAAAAAATACATGAAACTTAAGTTAAGTAATACAAATTTGGCCAAGAAATACTACAAAAAAGTGCCTACAAAAATCACAAAAAACAAGGAAAGATGTAGTTTTTATAGAAACTGTAACCTCCAAAACCAGGCTCTTTGTAATAGTTTATACACTCACTCTTCACCATGCTCAGGTATGACAAGAATTCGTTGAAAAGTTTCGAGTAAAGCACACACCTGTCTTGGTGTCGATGAAAGGACCCCTGCAGCTCCCCAGATATTTGAGGTTCTCAGTGAATCCCTGACAAGACAAACATAACAAAGCAAAGGTGCGAGCTGATCCACTGAGTGGAGCGGTGAAAACAGCTCGCTAATCGTCCCTCTCTTCCATTCATACTTCCAACGCACGTACGCATGTGGACGGGGAGAAAGGAAAAACAACACGCGCACACAGGTGTGAGCACATACGTCGAGCTGCAGAGGATTAATGTGCGTGGGGGACAAAAGCTGAGCTCCTTCTGTCTTGCAGCACCTCTGGGAGTAAAGACAGGCTCAGAGACCCTGAGCAAACAAACTGCTGTCACTCAGTCACATGCACTAGCAAAATACTCAACAGATGCACAAACAGTCCTGTGTGAGATATGTACAGTAAGAGTGCATGGACCGTTGTTCTTTATTTCTGTAATCAGTCGGGCTAAAGTTTGCCTTTTGGATGGAAAGTCTGGATAACAAATAATGTAATTTTTTACTAACTTTACAGCAGTGCCTCAGCATGCTTTGTTTAAACAATATTTCACCCTGCCTCTGTGCATTTAATCTCCAACCTCTTCCCACACACTAATGACAAATGAGAAACTCTGGATAGATGCTCATAGTGTGGTCTTCAGCCACATCCACCGCTGAGCTCTGATTGGCTGGTGACAAAATCTTGAAATGCCTATCCTCTGGTGCCCCTATCCTTGGTACACCGCTGGCTATCAAAACACCGGAACAGCAACGTGATATTTCCTACTGCATGCCACAACAGCTTCCTCTCCTAATTCACTCAGACTTCTCCAGCTCGCATGAAAGGAAAGCGAATGCACGAGAAGCCGAGCCCACAAATGCGTTTTATAGAGGCGTTTTATATCAGAGACACCCTCAAACAGAGCTTGCTGCATGAGGCGAACTGAAGCCTGATAGATCATCTGCGCACTTAGCTTAAAACATGACGAATGGTTCTTCGCGGCACTGTTTCAGTCTGCCAGCATAAACATTTTCTCAGGCTATATTTGGGGAGTTGTTCAGTTCAGGGGGTCAGAGCTAAGAGCAGGTTATTTTAACAGAGGTTCTCACTGCGCCTAATGATGAAGCAACACCCATACATCTTTCCAAAGTCTTTACAAACAGCTGTAGTGTAACCTGAACACTTGAAGCCCTTCTTCCCATCCCCTTCACGTGTGCTGCTCATTGCTCTGGAATCAAACCCAAACAGCCTGATTGCTGCCTTACTCCTCAGGTGACAAAAACACGGTGATGTGACATTAGTTAAAAACCGCTATATTTATTGTTCAATTCAGCCAACCATCCCACTCTGCTGTTGTTGGACAGGAAATACAGCGCAGCGCCAACACAGCCAGGAGGAAGTCTGCTTTCATTCTCCATTCCTGCGCCCGCCTGCTTCCCCCTCCACCTCCCAAAATACTTCACATCTCAACAAAAAACATTCCTCCCAATAATTTGCTTGGAGGTTTAGTGGGGAAAAAAAACAGGCTCTTCCTTATACTGTGCCTACTTTTCCAATAGCTACATGGAATGCCTCATGCTTTATTTCCCAGATTAACAACTTCACCCCTCATCAAGCGCAGTGTAAACATGGCTCATGGAGAACCACAGCGCACGCCGCCCGCCCCTAACAGTTTGTTTTTTCTCGAATTACCTCCTACGGTTGGCAGCCTAGAAGTATTTAACTAGGCACGGTGAGTCCAGAGAGATGGAACTGGTACATGGTTCACTGCATCGTACCCCCCCTTCCCTCCTAAACCATTCATGAAATTAAGTCATGTTTCCGGTATTTAACACCTGTTATGAGGGCAATAGTACTGTAGTTTTCCAGTGGTTAATATACAGTCTAGCCTATCCTTCCGCTTACACAGTTTTAGATCAAATATTGTTTTGGAAACCTTAAAGAGTTTCGAGTCAAGTCTACAACTACTTAAATAAATATGATTCAGAAAAATAATATTTAGGAAATATGCTTACTTGCTTTCAGCGTTAGTGTTATTGTTAGACCTTGGCAGTTTAGGCACATCTATAATGATCACTCTGAATCTTTAGCTGAATTCTTTCTTTGATAGAAGTCTGAAATAATTTTACAAGATTAAGACATTCATATTAGTGGCAGACTTAAAGACCCTCATTAGCAATAAGTAACTGCAGTGCTAGCCAGCTTAAGCTAATGAGGCTTAGTTCACCTGCAACAACAGAGGTAAGCAGCATGATTGACAAATCTGACACCACTGAGCTACAGGAGATGTAAACTAGACTTGGAAGAACCCCAATTTCTACTTTGAACTATTAAAGATGTCATTCGTCACCTCGTGCAGCCATCTTTAAAGATACTGATGGTAAATTCTTCTGTTTAAATACTGAAATAGCTTAAAACTCTCCAAAACTAACAACAGGCTTTAACACAAATGGAGGAAACATCAAACTTTTTGTTGTGCTCCTCAAATCATTCCTGAACCATTTTTGCTTCGTGGCAGGGTCCATTATCCTGCTGAAAGAGGCCACAGCCACCAGAAAGTACTGTTTCCATGATAGGGTGTACATGGCCTGCAACAATGCTGAAGTCTCAAAGTAACATCCACATGGATGGCAGGACCAATGCTTTCCAGCAGAATATTAAATAAAGTATTGCACTGCCTCTGCTGGCTTACCTTCTTCCCATCGTGCAGGTGTCAGGTGTTTCTACATAGCCAGTTCTGATGCTCATATGTCGATTGTTGGTGTGTTCAGTGGTGGGGAGGGGTCAGCATGGGCACCCTGACCTGTCTGCAGCTATGCAGCCTCATACACAACAAACCGTGATGTATTCTGATGCCTTTCTATGAGAACCAGCATTAACTTCATCACGAATTTGAGCTACAGTTGCTCATCTGTTGGATCAGGCCACACAGGTCAGCCTTTGCTACTCTCATGCTATCAGAGAGCCTTGCCTGCCCATGACCCAGTCACTGGTTCACCACTGTTCCTTCCTTGGACCACTTTCAAAGATACTGACCTCTGCAGACCGAGAACATCCCATAAGAGCTGCAGGTTTGGAGATGATCTAACCTACTCATGTAGCAATCACAGTTTGGTCCTTGCCAAACTCTCTCAAGTTCTTACATTTGCCCAATTTTCCTCCTTCTAACACATAAACTTTGAGTACATAATGTTCGCAGGTGCCAGGATGAAGTGAAAATCAGTGTTATTCACTTCTCCTGGTCATAATGTTGTGTAAGTACCTTTAAAGCACGAGTGTACTCAAATGTGCTAAAGAGAGTCTCCACTTACAATTAGCAACTCTGTCCTAGTGTGTGGAAGATTCATTAATCCACTTAAACACCATAATAAAATTACAATCTCTCATGAAAAATTTAGGCTTTTTCTCTTTTTTTTTACACTGCAGCAAAATAAATTAGAGCCACTTTAATTTTAAAGTCATCATCCAGATACTTGCTTCTATTGCTTGCCCTGGATCTTAAGTTATATCCATAAAATTCACCAAAGCTCTCCTCCAAAGTCATATTTCAATGTCTTTTAGTTGTTGGCTTTACTCTCTGCGCCCTGAAAACGACAACATGCTCGTCTCCATCCTGCTGTTATTAGTATCTGAAGCAAAGCCACAACCTGCTCATGAACTCTTTTGTCAAAGTGACATTTAACTCCCTGTGGTCTGTTGCTCATGGGAAATTTTGTTAATTAACTCCTGCAAAAACCTGAATTATTGAATAAATAACGAAGTTGGATTGTTTGAGTCTTTGATTACAGCCTTTATCCAGACATATGAAGCAAGTCTCACAGCATTTGTTGACAAAAGACCTCTTCCAAGCCTGGATTTTAATCAGTGTTGTCATAAAGTCAATAGGATTTTGGAATGAGGTTTAATTACTTGTGGAGCAGAAACCAGAAGTTACAGTTTCGCTTTGTTCCCATACTAGCTTGAAATTTTATTTGTATGAACTGATATTTTGCAGTATATACATGCAAACATACAGTAGCAGTCAAAAGAAAACTAAGCTGGTTGAAATGGTTCGACTGAAACAAAACATCTCTCCATCGCATTGTTAAGTTTTATCGCTAGCTTATGTGATGATCATTTTATTGCAGCTATGGTTTCCGTTAAACGACCATCCCTTGGATTTATGTGAAAAACACACTGGTGTTGATTTCTTGGAGGGGAAAAGAGGTAGATCCCTAAAAATGTCACCATTTGGTTTTATTTCAGCAAACTGGCAGAAGCTTTTATATGATACGAATGAGGCAGAAGAAAAACAAAGACGTTAGGCTTTCTTAAAGAAAGATTTAATAAGCATCCCCTAATGTTCATAAAGCTCCATAAATTCCAAGTAAAAAGCAACGTCTACTGGACCACTTCAAGCAAATTTCGAATGACTCTGCTGGTACACATGCAGGACTAATAGGGAGGTTGGGCTTCAACTTCAAACACTGGCTTTATAGTAAAAGTTTGGCAGTGACACACACACAGAACAAATTTCTCACATTTAACGTGCGATCCTCCCAACTAAAAGCTTAAACACACTTTGAAGTGCGTTCCACTCGTCCATTACTGGGAAACATTATTCAGGCAGTATTTGCAAGGAGCCCTTTTGCCAAAAGGCTTTACATTGGAAACTCAATCTGAAGAGCGCACAGCCTGTCTGATCGCACCGAAGCAGAGGACTCAAAGCCGGCTCGCGAGGAGCTCCCTGCCCTCACGCACAGACACATCCGCGACGCGCACACGCCAAACATTTGGTGTCGTGCTGCGCGGTGAAAGTGAAACACTGTAATTAATCAAGTTATTTACCCTTCTGCGTGCCTTCCAAAGCAGACCTAATGAAGAATCTTATGGTCGTAATGGGCGGAGGGAAGCAGTGTAATTTGATTGAGGTTTTATGCTGGTGCAGGGCCCAGTTCCCCATCTGTGATGGTCTGGAAGCAAAACACAGCCTCCTCTAATGCGAATGATTTCTTACTAGGTTTTAGTGCTAAGATGACTTTTTTATTGTATAGAATATGTAGAGTCAGCAGAGGACAGGCCCGAGACATGCTGTAGTCATTTGTAAGCTGATATCTGTTTTTTACTTTTAACCGCTCGTGTTTCCTTTCTTTTTCTTTTTTTAACTTGCAAGTTGTTTACTTGTGTACAGTTTAGCTTGGTGCTCTTCTTCCCTCTTTAGCATGCGATTGCCATCCAGTTGGAGCAGCAGGGAAGACGTGTAATCAGACAACAGGCCAGTGTCCCTGCAAGGACGGCGTGACGGGGATCACCTGCAACCGCTGTGCCAAGGGCTACCAGCAGAGCCGCTCTCCCATAGCCCCCTGTATCAGTAAGGGCTACTTCTACCACTTTTATTTATCAAATATTGTGTTTATTTTTCATTTTAAATGTTGCTACAAGCACACCTTTAACCAGATCACCTCTTACACCTCTAATTGGAGGTGGTGACACCCAGGTTGCCTCACAGAGAGGACCTGAAAAGGACAGACCGTGCCTTTTTATCCATGAATCCATTGCTCTCTGTCTCTCGTCCCATGTTATTTTTATCCCCTTGTTCCATCACTTTGGATAGATATTTGGCTGTTTAAGCCTGAGTCTGGATAAACAGACGATTACAGCTTGACTAATATGGCCTTGTTTGCCTTCGAGGCCGTTAACTCGCAGTAAATCCCCCGGAATGAATCCAAGGGATTGATGGCTGATATGTTTATTGGCTGTATCTACCCCTGGCAGATTCCAGGCCCTTGGCAGTAAACACCAACGTCTCACAAAAGCAAAGATGGGTCACTAGTAGCTGCATTAGCTCGGGACATCGTAGGTGGCTGGTATGAACAGATAAGACAACAGCAACGTCCACGGTGGATGTATACACCCTAATGATTGTCCCCTGTGTTAACAGGGTTGACATTTCTGATAAAGCCCATGTGTGGAAGTGGAGCAGTGGTGTTTGTACAGTAAGAATCAGAGTGTTTGGCCAGAGTTCACAAAGATAATTTCAAAGTGCAAACCTGCTGGACCAGGATCTCTTTAATTTTGCTGGGGCAGTTACAAATGTGGTGTAAAAGCTGGAAGAGACTCAGCTAGTAGAGTAGAATGGATTTGGTTTCTTGTAACTTTTTCAGATAATGTCTTTTGGTTTTAATAGTATGATATTAAATTTTTGTGTATATCTAAATCGCTGCCAGCTCCGAGTTTAACGAGACCAGCGGCCTTGGCTCACTGTACCTACAACATACCAGAGTCAGGAGGGAGCAGGACATTAATAGGAAATCTTTTCAGTACATCTGTGTGTCAAAATCAGCTTCGTGTCCGACGGCACTTGGAAATTCCTTCATGTTCTCACAGTTGGAATTATCGTTATTCAATATACAGAACAATATGGCGGCAGAGAAAATTGTCTCTTCACTGTGCTCCTTACTTTGTCACAGAGATCCCAGCTGCATCTCCGACAGCGACTTACAGCAGCTACGAGGAGCCGACAGGTGAGTAACCAAACACATTTTGTGTCGTTTTTAAAATAAAATTATTTTTTTTACTACATATTCTGTTTTCAAGCTGCTGTTGCCCTTTCATTTATATTAATTCAGCTATGTTAATGTATCACCGTGGGTGGGATTTTTTTTTAACTAAGCCAACTGTTCCTCCATGCGTGAAATCAGAAGTGCATTTTGAGCACACGCACATCTTTCCACGCTCCTCAGCTAAACGCACGTCGGCGAGGTCAGACTGATGCTGATGTAAACTCCAGATATTTTGCCAGTGCTCCCTGTGGCCTTGTTGCCCGTATTCCCAGCCTGCCCAGCAGCCTCCCCGGGGTTTCGGCCCTAATCTGATTACATGCTTCATTTGCACCAGTTTGTATTTCAATCAAGGCTGGCTGTACCAGCAGTGAAGCTCTGCCTGAACCTATTGTTCATGTGCTCTGACAAGAATCTCCATGTCAGGCTGCTGGAATTGGATCATGTGCCACGCTAGTATACCTTTAATGTGCAGCAGTTTTTGGGGAAGCTCTGTCCTATTTCAAATTATTCTTAAATAACCAACAGCAGCTTAAATAAATTTCAGCATATTAATGAGTTTTCACCGTGATCCAGGTTTGTTTAAATAGGCTGAGTCACCTCTGATCATCGATCAGCGTCTGACGAGAGTGGCGCCACTGACTTCAGCGTGCTTTGTTGCGAGCCCCACTTCCTGCTATAGTGACTGCCGAGGCTGTGTGGAGTTTGGATTCCTGTCAGAGACTCCAAACAGACACCACCCTCCAAATTAGGAGCAGTGTGGTCCCCGGGGACCCCGCAGAAAGAACGTGGCACTGCTGCAGAGATACACAAAGGGGGCGTTTGTCCTCACAGCAGGAGATTGGACCTTAATGAGTGCCGTGGGTGTAATGGCCCACAGCAGCAATTGCGCTAAGGGGCTAATGGGCAACGTCAGCTATCAAAGAAAGGTATGATGAAGGCCCCCAGGGGCCTGGAGGAGATAAAGAGCCCCACCACCACCACCACTTCATTTACATGGAAATCAGGCACGCTCGATATGGACTCGTCAGATTCATTTACTTTGGGATTTCCTCTTTTCTCATTTTTCCCGCCAACCCAGAAACCAGCCAGGAATTCCAGCAGAAATGCTTTCTCTACATACATGAATTCAATCCTCATCCCACGTCCCAAACCGCTCTTTTTTCCTCTCCCTCTCTCTCTCTCCTTTTTTTTTGAGAGGGAGGAGAGGGGTGTTTTTTTCTTTCTCCATCATTACCCAGGCAACCTCATTCACACAGAGTATAATGGGGAAGAAAGGGGAAGACTGGACAGAGGGCTGGAAGAAATAATGAAGTTTGTCCATATTCAGGCAAGCTGAAAGGTTCCCCCTCTCTCTCAATTGCCCCCCTCCTTTCTCTTCAGACTGCCCAGCCCAGCTTTCCCACCCCCCACCCCCCCATCCCCCCAGAGAAAGGAGCACAAGGCTTATTGCTCTGTGAGAGGCAGAGTGGGAAGTGGGAGGGGGCGGCGGGGGTACACTTGGAGATGGTCTGCTTCCAATTTGTGTCAGTCATTGGAAAGTGGAGGGAACAAATGATTTCAATTTTCAGTTTGGCCTCTGGTCCCACCACCACCTTCCTCATTACAAAAGGTACCTGGCGGGGTGACAGCACACCAGAGTGGCCATCGATAAAGCCCCATGGCGCTCAAACCCACGTTCACATACAGTGAGGTAAAAGTGCAGGGGGGGGGGGGGGGGGGGGGGGGGGGACGCTGCTGAGACATTAATCATAAGTCTGTGAGCTTCTCTGTCACTGCTACTCTCTGGAGGGATCCAGAACATTTAGCCCCGGCCAGCCTTATAGAGTATTCACATTCTCGCCTCATGTGGCTTAGAGTGTGCTAAGGGTCCCCACTAATGTCTGGTAGGTCTCCGGTTAATTCCCCCCCCTGCGACCTTCTCTTGTGCACGAGTGACCTCAGCAGCCCTCAGAGCTGACATAAGGGATGCCAGGACAGTGACGAGGGAACGGGCTGGAATGGAAAAACATGGGAGGCGTATAGTAGGAGCGTGTTGACGGACACAGGAGGATCTGTGTAAGCTGTAATCTGCTTCACAGTGGCACTTTGAAAGCATCCTTAAGACCCCGGGGGCACAAGGAGCGTGACGTAAGGGACTAAATGTGAAGGTCATCCATCTGAAGCCCTGTCTGACGATGCTCACATGCTGCGAACGTAAATTTAAAACATTTTCTTAAACTCCTTCCCCTTCTCTGTCTTCTTTTCCTCAGATTGCGAATCTCACTGTAAAGCTTCCAAGGGCAAAATGAAGATCACGTTAAAGAAATACTGTAAAAAAGACTACGGTGAGTGAGCCCAGCACACAGGAATATGCCCCGCCAGATGTCACAAGGTCAAATGTCTCAATTAATCTGATCCGGAGCATAGCCAGTCCACACCATGTAGCTGGTCTTTGTGCTTTACTGCTAGGTTATTTTAAATAGCCTTAGAACACGTCCACTAATATAAAACCATCTCTGCTCTCTCTGAGAGTTTCCATGCACTCAAGCTAACATGTTTGACCCCTGGAAAAAAAAAGGTTTATAAAAAAAAAAGCACTCTCCTGAAAATTAAGCTTTTCAAGATGTGTGACCGTCAGCCAACATTCTGTCAAGTTGTAATTGCTCATTTATTATGCTGATTCAGCTGATCTGATCGCATCACGCTTGTGACATATTTCTTTTTCTTATCCCTCATGAGTACAATAGAGACTCATTTGAAGGTGCGTATACATCAGAATTACCGTTAGCATGGGTCACCGTGGGTGTTTAACCTTGATTAAGTCACTTATTAAAGTTGCTTGTGCAGTTGCGTGGCTATAGCGATATAAAAATAGTTGGCCAGTCACCACACTCAGCCTGACTTCATACCAGATGTTTGTGTTAAAAGAGTGTGTTTGTTAGGAAATAGAGGATGTTTTGAAAATGTAAATGCGTACAGGATCCATACCTGAACGCAAATGTGGATGGTCAGATGATGCTGCAACTGGCACACTGGTGCGAGTTACTGGTCTTACATGATTAGAACCAGTCATCAAAAAGTGTGAGGTATGAGAAAAGTATGGGATAAAATTAATATGTCAGCAAAAGTATGATATGTTAAAAACATCATATTGTAACAAAAAAGTATTTAAAGTACGTATACAAACATTTGGAACTATACAGTGGAGAAAGTAATGAAAGGGTCCTTTGCTGAATATGCACAGTGTCAAATATTTTATGGTAGTTTCATTTTGATGCAAAGAGACAGAATATCAATCAATAAACCATAAAAAAAACCCACATTACTTAAAAGTTATACATTTGTTTGCATTTCATTGATTGAAATAAGTATTTGATCCTCAAGCAAAACATCACTTAGTACTTATTCTCCAGGTTTGAACACATCTCAGGTGGGATTTTGGCCCACTGATCTTTACAGAAACTCTAAATCCTTTCGTTTTCTTTGCTGTTGCTTGGAAGCGCACAAATTTTCTACATGATCGTATTGTGCTTCTTCTTTATCCACTCCTTAGTTGGTATGTTTTCTGTCACTATCATGCTGGAAGACCCATCCATTTCAGGATACATTTGCCCTTCAATGCGGCAAAGTCATCCTGTACCCTAAGCAGAAAAATGTCCAAAAGCATAATGTTTCCACCTCCGTGCTTGACTGAGAGGATGGTGTTCTTTGGGTCATGCTCACCATTTCGCTCCCTATAAACACAATGGGTCCAGTTGATGCCGTAGAGCTCAATTTCATGAGAAAACGTCTGGTGCACCTGCACATGTGCCATCTTGAGCAGAGGGACATTGTGGGCACTGCAAGATTTTAATCCATTATGGCCTATTAGTATTTTTCAGAGTGAATATTTAGTCAGTAATGTGAAATTTACCTTGATCTGGCCTTTTCATTTTGTAGCACCTCTGTTGCTTTTTGCCAAAATAACTGGGTTTTTTTCACAGCCCTACACAAGCTGTTTCTTTTGACTAAATTAGACAGAAGTCTCACTTTATGTGAGCACACACAAAGCCTAACAAGAGAAAGCTGGGGCTTCGTAAGCCCAACCATCATGGTTGTCTCTTACTGGGGTTTTAGGTTTTGTGGAGCCAGCTAACGTGAAGAAAGTCTGACTTGAGTTGAGCTTGGCTTGCAATAGATTACTTTGGCCGAAAACTGGAAGTTTAATAATTCAATCAATCATTATAGTTAAAGGAAGATTGTTATTTCCATGCACGGTAATTTGGATTTGGCAGTGGATCTGTTACCATTTTTGACACAAATACTTTGAAAGCAGGAGGGGGAAGCAGCAAGACAAAACAGGAATCAACAGACCTGATACTGATTAAGTCAGTCACAGCATGAAAGGTGGGGCTGGTGTTCAGGTGGGTTGCAAAGTGGCATGCAAATGCACTGCGATTATGTGCAGGCTACAGCAGCTTAAATAGATATCCAACATGGAATTTGCTGATGCTAGCTGATCTTCTGGGATAGTGACTAAGCTTTACTTTGTGACTTGGCTGAATTTAATTTGATTACTTCATGCACATTCTAATTTGTGATTTTTGTTTTCCGCAAATTAGCTTTTTTCTTCTTCTTAATAGCCAGCTAAGCTAACTGGCTTTTGGCTCCAGCTAAAAATTTACAATGCAGATGTGAGTCTGATATTGTTCTTGACATCCAAAAAGGGTGATCTAATCACTTTGGTGATTTTAAAAGGCTGAAACACAACATGAGGTTAGTTATTATATCTCACAGAAAGTAATGCTTAGATGTGAAGATTAGGAACTGTATAGGATGCATTGCTTTCTCACTATTTTGTACTGGGTAAAAGCCATATATATATACAACCAGTTGTAAAAGAATCACAGTATGGATGTCTGAACTATGTTAAAATTATAGCAGCTTTGCACCCCTGCAGCAGAGTTTGTAAAAGACAAAGAGATGCACAAACATGCACACTCACATACGCTTTGCCCAGGCTGGTTATTCTGAAGCTTTTTGCAAAACCTACTGCAATTTCAGAGCAAATCACAAACTATAAGGGAGGCCAAAATACACAGAAATCAAATTATGTCGTCAGTGAATGTGCAGGACACGAAGCGGCTGCAACAAACCGTTAACACGGCAGTGCCAGGTGTATATAAATATCACTATCACTGTGTTAAAACTGGCTGCAGGATATTTGATGTTTTGATGATTAATGATGCAGGTCCATTATGAAGCAGAAACCACAACCACACAGTGGTGGGGTGATAAAATAGACAAAATAACATATGCAGTTATTTAATTTCACTCTATCTCTCCCTTCATCTACATGGTAAATGATTCAATGCAGATTTTCAGCAATGCTAATCAGTCACACTGTTATCCATTATCTGTTATCACTGGAACCACATTTGTTAACAACAGAGACAGATACACAAAAAGTTTCAGCACATTATCCGGAAAAGGTAAACCACCCAGTTTTTAGTTAATTCACTAAAACTAACTTCATGTCAATTCATGCAAAAACTGGTTGCTGCAAAAAGTTTGTCCTGATCAGGGCTGCTGAGAGCCGTTCCTTTCCAGTTACGTTGATCTCTATCAGAGCTGACTAATGTGTCTTTCAATCAAAATCATTGGTGAAACGTCATCAGTTACACTTTAAACAGCATCCAACTGTAAATTGCCCAACTGTATTTGACCCCCCGCCCCTGCCCGTTACAGTTGGGAAGACAATAATTCAGTCCATTTGTGACATTTTGCTACTGAGCCAAATTTAGCTATTATTCATATTTCCCTTGACTTAAGTCTTAGTTACTGGAGCTGAGACAGGCCGTGCAGCTAAAAATCTGCCACGTTCATTAAGAAAAAAGAAAAAAAAAAGCGGAAAAAAACTCTGGAAGCAGATGATTCTGGCGGCGCGGCACTGGGGCATTATGGCAGACATCATTGCTTAGCATGCATTTCCTTTGCCGTGGTCTAATTCATTTCTCAGGCCTGTCGCCTCGCTTTTGTGGGGTTTTTGAGTCTCTTTTCTGTTCTTCGGAGAGGGGGGGGGCACCCCCATGTGTGAGTGGCGATGCAGGCCCCCCGGGGGTCACGGGAAGGGGCCCTCTGTTTAAACACAGTTGTGCACTCCGCCGGCACAGAGCATTCCTCGGGGCGCAAACAGGTGGTAAATTAACCAGACGGTGACGGATTGCCACCCCGGAGAAAAAGAAATATGTTTTGTTTATTCAATTTTTGTTTTTCATCATTGCCGTAGCTACGGAGACGGAGGACATAAAGGGATTATATTCTCGCCTGACACCCTCCTCTGCACACACATACCCTCCCTTCTCCCTGCCACAGGGAGGACAATGAATCAAAGGGCCGCGTGTTTACCGACGCTCCGGGATGGTGCTCAAAGGCAGGGCCTCCCAGCCTAGCTGGCCACCTCTCTTCGCTCACCCGAGGGTAACAGGTCCCTGATCATTCACTCAGCTGATAACCAGAGGGGACAGGGGCCTCTGCACGGTAATTAAGCGAGCTCTAATTTCATTAGCCCTCGCCTGTTGGTGGCACGCAGTGTCAAGTCGCAGCACACCCAAAGAAGATAAACCCAGTGGGAAGTTTGGCTGTGAGAGGGAGGCTCGGTTGGCAGCCATTGTGCGAGTTGCAGGATCATCTCACACTTCCTCTCACAGTCTGCCTCACCAAACAGTGTGCGCTATTTTGTAATAGATTGCTTGACCCCGTGCTCCCGTTCCCTCTGTGCTGTCTATTTAGCTCAAACCAAGTGGCAGAAGGTGTGTGTGGATTTGTGTGTGTTTGAATACGTCGCAAAGACTGAAAACATACTTGAGAGAGAAAGAGAGAGAGGCAGACCCTGACAGAGAGACTGCGCCTGACAGAGTCTCCTCCAATGAGTCGAGCACAGCAGCTCTGGGGAGGAGAGCGCTATCTCCACTGGATTCTCACGCTGCGAAGTTGGATGGGGCTCTGGGAGCAGAACCCGGACAGCTCATGAGGTCGGAAACACATCCCGATTCTGCTGGAACTTTTTCTGTGGCTGCGAAGACAAATAGTGGCCCCTCCTTTCCTCCCCCTCCTCCTCCTCACACACCCTTTATGTGTCTGGATGAAGGAGAGGGCTGCGATGAATGGCGGGGCTGTGAGAGCTCCCTCTACTCAGCCCAACAAACCTTCTTTCTTCTGAAATTGTGTGCAATTTGCTCACACCATGCATCGACACACATACTTAAACACCCCACTCCTTCAGTTCTCTGCATTCTTGGCAGCGATATAAGACGGGCGATGAACACGGAAAGTGATCGTGTTAAGCCAGAAAGGCGACTATAAGGCCAACCTGCTTTAAAAACAGAGAAAGTAAACCCTATTTTGTTATTATTATAAAACTGCAGAGGTAACGCATTAGCTGACACAGCGTTAAATTGGGTATACAAATGAGCATTATATGGAATCTAATGAAGTCTTGTCCAGATTAGATTGTGTTTAGGTGCTAAAAAGCGTCCTTACTGGCACGGGAGAAGCTTGCACGGACATCGACCAAGAGGACAAGTGTACAAATTTTCCATACATCTCAGTAGCACTCTATAGTTAGTCATTTCTAAATCCAAGCTCCATCAATGTGATGGCAATTTAGGGATTCCAATTCATGGTTTGCTGTTTTATAATTCAATTAATGTATGAAAAGCAGAATATAATTGCTTGATGAACCACCCGCGGGCCTCTCTTTGAGAATCTGGAGCTTAGATGATATACTATGCATACCAAGCTAACCCTCCTTCCCAGGAAGAGTCCTTCACTTGAAGGACATATTAGCTCCGGCGTCTTTGCTGTTTGGCTCTTGCTGCTATCTTAGTGATGCAGTAATTACCTGCTTGGTTTGATGGAGAATCTACACAAGAAAGCGTCAGTGAGTGGAGCTCGAGTCACATCCTGGTATGAATATATCACTTGCAAGTGGTGCACCAATAGTTACCAGGTTTGGCCTGATTTAGCCTGAGGACGTCCATGTTTAGATGTTCAGATCTAACACCTGAAAGACCAATTGAAAAGCATTCGTTTCAGAAGTTATATTACTAGCAGATGTGGTGTTTTCCTATAAAACTTCTTTTTTGGCCAGTTATGTTTTGAAAAGAGAATTAGAGAACCCTATATCCTATTTCTTCTCTCTTTAACCCAGCCTGGCCACCTAAAAGTAAAATGCCTCCGTGCCCTTTATGCGGATGCGTGCTTTCAGATGTTCTACATCAGAAAGCGTAGTGCAAAGGGAGTCAGGGAGTGCTGTGGAAACTGTTGCTGTAATAGGGAGTGTGCTCAGGGGCACGAAAAGGAAAGGTCCTAGGTCAGAGATGAAGGGAGGGGCCTGTGATATGCTGCAGATTACTGGGTTCAAACAGACATTTTTATTCACCCTTTCATGCAATGATATATAAACGCTGTTGAAATAGAAGGTGCTTGTCAATCATTCCCACTATTTTTCCACTTCACTAATTCATCTCAAGGCAAATGTGGTCATTTAAAATAATTTTGAAGGGCTCTATTTGCTGTAGTGTATACTTATAGAAGTCGATTTGATATATAATTATATAATTATAATTATATTATACAAGTTGACACTGTTACAATATGTTTTTCTGTCACTGGGTTGTTTCCAGGACTTTTAAAGTGGGGAGTGACTGAGAATGCACCAGAGGGTCCACAGGAAATCAGACTATTTAGTCAGAAATATTTAATGTACTTCAACGTGGAAAACGTGTATACAAGTCACAATTTTCAAGTTATGCAGCCGTGCATCCTATTGCATATTTGTTATCAGGAAAGCAGACCTGCTTAACAATTTGAAAATAGCCTTGTTGATGGATACTTTATTGAAAGGTAGAAAAGAAGTATAAGATACAATCCTTTTTAAGTGCCCCCGTAGTTCACTGTATACTAGTATATTGAAATATATTTAAAGTACCTTAAATGTACTCATGTAACATGACACTTTTTACAGTCTTCTTCGGGATATTATTGGGCTGCAATTATTGCGTATACATCTTTAATGTTTAATTGGTGTTGGGGATTATATGTTCAGTTAAATGGTGCACCCCATACCTCGGCTGTAGACACACCCCTGCTGGTTTGCATTGAATTTGGTAAAGAATTTGACATTTACCTGTAATTTTAGCCAGATATTTAGATTTTAACCAGTACAAGGGGTGCTGATATCCACACTATATTACTATATTACTATATGACTTGAATCACTTTTTCTTGTGGGTGACTTAACCTGTGCTTTTCTCTTAAACCAGCTGTTCAGGTGCACGTTCTTAAGGGTGACAAGGCGGGCGAGTGGTGGAAGTTCACGGTCAACATCATTTCTATCTACAAACAAGGTGAGCACCGCATCCGTCGTGGAGACCAGCTGCTGTGGGTGCGCGCCAAGGACGTGGCCTGCAAATGTCCCAAGATTAAGCCCGGAAGGAAGTACCTGCTCCTGGGTACAGACGACGACTCCCCTGGGCAGAGCGGCGTAGTTGCCGACAAGGGAAGCCTCCTCATCCCTTGGAAGGACCTGTGGGGCCGCAGGCTGAGGAAGTTCCAACAGCGCGACAAGAGGGGGAAGTGCTAAAAGTATCTGCAGAGGAGAGGGAAAAAAGAGTCAGAGGCAGAATTAGGCCTCTGATGGGATGAAATCAAGGACGAGGGATAAGGATGGATGAAAAAAACTGGAAGAATTAAAAATAGAGAGACAGGTAATACGTAGGAGAAATGTGGAAATGACTGAGTGCTGCTGCTCTGAGCTGGAGCGAAGAGTTTAGTGTTTTCTTCTTTAGGAACAGTTGTGAAGGAGCTCATTCAACAGTCTGTCTTTCAGCGGTTGTTTTGTTGTATTATTGCAGAGTTTGCACCTAGTGTTACAGATATGTCTCACCCTGATCATTTTACCCACAATGCATTTTTATTAAAGCCCCTTGCTCAGTTTTTAAAGAGTGACACATCTTCTCTGTCACCCTGTTTGTGTCTTCAGAGGATCTTTTTCCACTGTGCTGTAAAAATCATTGTCTAGTTCAATGAAGACTTATAGCACGGCCGTAATTTCTCTCCACAACCTGCCAAACGTTAGCAAAAAAGTTTCAGATACAAGTGAAAAAATGGTAATTGTTGTCTTATAGTGCCATTCTTGCTCATAGGCGAGTGTTACCTCAGTAAAACAAGAAAAAAAATGCCATTTTTCTGTACAATGATCTCACTACAAGCAAGCCTTTGCTCAGCGCTTATTGATATATCAACAGTATGTTGTGGTTGTGACCTCTGCAATGTAAAGTAACCATATTTGGATACATAGACATTATTTTTAGTAGACGATGCCGTAGCATCAAGTAGGTGTAGAGTAGATTTGTCAACCATGCACTTATTTTTACTAGTCAGACGTTTAAGAACATATAAAATATGTTCCAACATTTTTAGAGTGCTGTCCAAAAAGGGAAAAAAACAAGCCTTTACCATTTAATAGAATGTATAGCTAGTAGAAACCCCGCTTGCCTCACTCATGACTCCATAGGCTGATGTTTCTGGTGGACTGTAACAACCCTGTATAAATCACAACTACAGTGGAGTCAGAATGTAGTTTTTTTTTCTTTAATAAAGGACTAATTGTAAGTTGGACTTCCCAAGCATTTCCCAGTGGGAGAACTGATGAAGTGAACTATTTCACCTCATTAAAAAAAGGGGGGGGGGAGAGAGAGAGAATATCGACCTATCAAGCAAACCTCATACCACTGACAAACTGCATGCTCACTATTTACTGTAGCTGACTGGCTAATGATGATTGTGAATTATGTACACATTTACTTTGTACACAATATTCAATGTTGTGGGAAAATAACCTGTGGAGTGATAAA
Organism: Haplochromis burtoni; assembly: GCF_018398535.1. Taxonomy (NCBI): domain Eukaryota; kingdom Metazoa; phylum Chordata; class Actinopteri; order Cichliformes; family Cichlidae; genus Haplochromis; species Haplochromis burtoni. The sequence continues at coordinate 1,166,622 of NW_024582406.1, read as the reverse complement.
AAAAAAATATCACAGATGTTTATTTAGCACACTGTGTAAAATATTCTTCACCTCAAAACGACTTTCTGAGGACTGAATTTCATCGTTAAGACTTGGTACTGGACAAAAAGGCATGACCGATTGTCTACGTGTTATATAGCTGTATAGTATTACTTTTTTGTTGTTGTTAAAACATTAACTAGATCTATCCATGTGAAATTAACCAGAGTTTTTTTTTTTAAATACTAGAGGCTTAATAAAAGAAAAAGACAAACAAATGAATGTCAGGCAAATTTCTCATGTTGTGCACCCAGGGGATCACACATACTCTCTCTCACACACAATCACACACACACACATACACTGAGAGAAACTTGGACTGAATTTACACACAAGCAACACCCAAATACACACATGTACACTTTGACGTAAATACACGGGTACACCTCAGTACTCTGTGCATCATACTGTATGTATTTGTTGATTACAAAGTTTTTACAAAGTCTTCGCTCACTCAGCTGTACCGACATTTTTCAACCTGCAGGCATCTGCAGAAAGGTACGGCCCGCCAGACTTTTGTTCTCCATGGATATTATATCAGAATAATTATCTGCTCATGTTAATACATTGGCTTGTAAATGTTGTTTAGCAGTGTCCATTGCAAATGGTTGTGTAATGTCTTGTAATACTAATATATTATGTTTATCAAAAATGAATATATTTAATGACACATGACAAAAAAAAATGTGGCTTTTGTGGTGTTTTGCTGTCGATCTTTTATTTTTTACTTTTACATTGGATTTTAGACGGCTGTAATGAAAATGATTGATGCGTGTTTGGCTATTGAACAGCTTAACAGACCTGAAATTTAATTTGAAATAAAGCTGTGCAAAAAAAAGAAAAGAAAAAGAAAAGAAAGAAAAACAAACAAATGAGGATCTGTTGCTGAAATTGCATGTTTAGCTCCTATTTCCTCTTATGATCAAAAAGCTTCTTTTGCTATCATGACACAACACGCACAGTTCCTACTATTTGCTTCAAGTTTCAGCTGCAACTGGAAACCACTTTGTAATATGAATTTTGCATTGCAAGACATAAGAAGCAAAGATCAAACACAATAAAATGTTCCTGAAAGTCCTGCCAAATATAAAACTGTAGATTTTTCCATTCTGGTAACACTCTAGATTACAGCCCCCCAAAAGTATAATTTGGGTATGAGAGCTCATGCAAATACTTATTTGGTAGTTACACGCTAAGTACAGGAAAAGAGTTCAGGAGGAATAAGAATAAGTGGATTTGACACACAGTAAAGTGGTAAACACACAGATTTGCCTTTAATGCAGCAGGTAATTAAAAAGGGTTACATTTTAAATAATGACAAAATACTGATGTAGACATTGCAGCTGTCAGATCCAATACCAGATGCTCGCATCAATGTTGAGTTTAAAGCTTTTAGATCTTGACATATCGTTGCAATAAAAAAGCTGCACATTTATTGAGATTTATTGCACAATATACAGAATAAAGAGTATAAAAAGCCATCAATTTAACAAATTACACTCATGTGCAAAAGTCTCAACTCACCCCTTTATTCTTTATACTTTGCTTCCAAAGAGCCGGACTTACTTGTAATTTTTTAAAGTGGTCTTGACCAGAAGTTTTCTTGACTTTCTGAAGGTCTTTCAAAGTTTATCTTTACCTAACCATTTGAAGACAAACTGGCCTTTTTTATTTATTTATTAATTTTTGTTGTTAAGCCACTTAACACTGACCTGTGGATCATTGTAGCATAAAAATAACGGGATCTAATTCAAGGAATGAACCAGTGTCGTGTCTGCTGTGTTTTCATCAATGTGTGGAGATATCTCCAAACAAAAAACAAAAAAACACCCATTTCCCATTTTCCTAGCAAAATATAGAGAAATGAAGGGGTGGCTCAAGACTTTTGCACAGTATTGTATAGGAACTGTGCATAAGAGCCATGAAGATGTTTCTTTTTGGTGCCATTACACTTACACTGTAAGGACAAACGTGTTAGGCTACATATCTTAAATTTATCATTTATATGTTCTCAGTCTTATGTCCCCAAGTGTATAAAATTAAGCACCTCTGCTTAAGTTCTATTATTGCAAAGCATAAACTGTATGAAACATGGACATAGCTTCTGGTTCAGATAAATGAAAGTGCCACAAACCAGGCTACCAGATAGCAGCTGTGGTTGCAAAAAGTCTCCCAGTCCCATAGCAGTTTTCTGTTTCGTTATAACATGTTTGAAAATGCAGGATTATGTGTGATATTCATATTCATAACCAGACTCACACATATGGGGTTTTGTTGCAGTTATGATGGAGGAAACTCTCATGTCGAGGGTTCAAAATGCAACTTAAGAAAAGCAGTGGGTGATGTCATAGCAGCTACGTGCATCTCTGTTGCAAAGCATTTAGGACCCATAGCAACTCAGCCACAAAGTGTCGGACCGTGTAACGTTACAGAAACATTTAGTGCGTAAAACTTTCCAAATCTTTAACATCATTAACATCAGTACAAAAACTGTGTGCCAAGAGCTTCATGCATGGATTTCCATGACTGAGCAGCTCATGTAGGTGTAAAGTGTAGGTGGCAGTACTTTTGTCCATATTGTGTACAAATTACTATCATATTTTCTCTGCTACAAAGCAACTGAGTGGAGCCAAGGAGCATTTCTATGCTGTACAGAAAAGTAAGCACTTACAAATTATAGTGTCTCATTTTTGTTTAAGTATATTCCCGTTGTCAAAGATTACATTACATTTACATAATTAAAGTATCTGAAAAACGATCGCGTTGCTACGTTGTTTTAAATCTACAGGATTTGGTTTGTTTTTCCGAAGACGTGACTTCTTTAAACTGAGGTGTCAGTGTGACAGAAAAATGTGAAGCCAATAGTAAAGCATTAGCAGCAAATAAATGAAAACATCGGCCGCTGCCAAAGAACTTGAACCGTGTCCTGCAGCGCAGATCATTTGTGTTGGATCCTGTGCCTCGATAGACTTCACAGACAATAACGACTGGCTGTAAGATTCTGCAGGCAAATTACTAAAAAAGGGTGATATCACCAACGTGTCTAATCCAAACCGCAGATGTTATTGTTGTAGCTGGGAGGTTTTGGATTCGGTGGAAACCCTTAACTTATTCCTACGGGAGCTTTTTTTTTTTTTACACAAAAGCACACTATTCTGAACCTGGTCCAAATGAGAGTCCATCTGTCTTGGCTCATGGAGGGGTATTGATATACTGTTCCTCCAATGCCCAGTGCAAAACACTCCGAAGGGGCCAACCAATTATACAACGAGTGCTGAAAGCTTAAGCTGTGTTCTCCATTAATATAAGGCCACCAGGATCACTAGAAACAGAATCACTCCAACGGCAAAAAGAGGAGAGAAGAGCAAGATATGAGGAGCTCAGTGGATAAATGTATCGTCAAAGTCTATTAGGTTTTGTTGTTAAAGGTATGCTTCAAGCTCCCTGACTGCTCTGTTAGCGAGGTCATAAAGGCCTGAAAACACCAACAATCTCACTCCACCAACAGACTCTTTCGGAGTCTGAGCGTTGCACAAGAGAGAGACCGCTGGACTGTAGTTTTTCTCATGATTTGGGCGGGATGGGAGAGCTGAAAAGAGATCTGGGCGTGTGTGAACTTCCCTCTCAGTATGCACAAAGATGAGGCTGGAACAACAAACACACAGACACAATATGACGATAGTTTTGTGCGTGGAAGTTACCCAAAGTCGACCTAACGGCGGGGTCGGGTTTTTCACAGCAGCAGCAACTTGGAACTTTCCACACAGACGAATCCCTCAGCCATTTTCCTCCTCGGAAAACAAAGCCAAGCAGGGTGTTTCTGATAGCGCGACAGGCTTAGGTTGTAGCTTTGGTGGCAGAGTGGCCCGCTGGCCTTCAGTTATGTGCTGTGCAGGAAATGGAAACAGCAAGTGGCTAAAAAGTCCCATGACGAGCAGTATATCCTATATGTCTGCTGATGACAACAGGATGGAAAAGACCCTGATTTCTTTATCAGACCGAGCCCATAAAAACAACCAGACGGTTTGAATTTATTGCCTTTCCGTATTGTTCCTTGCCCCCTTGTTTTTCCCCGAAAGGTAACCAGCTGCCATTATGAGACCACTGTGGCTGTCTGCAATGTTGAAACAACATCACATCAGGGGCTATGTAACTTCCACATATTTTAAAAGTCTACAGAGACACAGCGTGCTCCAAGGTCCTTAAACCCAAGTGGCCTCAAAGTAGTCCAACACTTTGGGGGAAAAAAAGTAAAAGGAAAGGTCCTGCTAACTGGTTGTGCAAGAGCCCACACTATGAAGTTTGTATGAGCTTTTTCAGCACGAGTTTGGAATAAATCCATACACTGAGAAATCGACGAAACACACAAAAGCTCTTAAAAATTCATTCTGATAAAATGACCACAATATTGGAGCAGGAAGCACCTTGTTTCCGTGCATAGACCCTCACCAACAGGTTTAAATCAGCAGTCAATAGAAAATGAACAAAGAAAACCATCTAATAACAACCTTATTACAATGTAATTACAGTGTATTTCCAAGTCATCCTCCAGCTTCATTGTTAATATTTTGTTTTTACTGTTTTTGTTCTTTTTAAATGCACTTTAAGAAGTTTGCAGCAAAAACAAGCACAGAGCACAGTCGTTGTGAAAGGCTACGTGAAAAAGTAGATGTAAAAATTTTTTGGATAACACGTTTATTTTTTTCCCCCTCCCAGATTTTCAAGAACACATTCATGAAAATTGCTCATGTATTCAAATTGTTATGTATTTAAATGTTATAACTGTTACAGTAATGCACAAAACAAAGTCATAATAAAACAAACCAACTATATTCCCAAAGTATCCCTCAGCAAAATGTCCTTCCCAGTCTGACCTATTCTTATTTTAATTAGCTTTATATAGCATAATTATCCATTTGACTTTAAGATCAATCTATTGACCTTGAAGGAGAGGTCAGAGGTCAAATGTGACATGATACTTCAGTTCCTTATGTGGTGCTAAATCTTGACAATACACCGCACACAGAATCATAGTTATCAGGTTTTTGGTAACGTTTTCACCAATAGGTCATTAAGTTGATGTGGAAGACCTGGAAGTCAAAGTCGAATGGATTATTAACATGAAGTCTATCGCATTAAGAGACAGAATGACGCGCATGCATTTAAACGCATGCAAACCAAAAACATAACGATTAATACTTTAAAGATGTTTCACAGGACAACCTTGAGCTTTGTTTTGCATCATCTCACAACTCCAAACAACTTCAAATATTTAAATCCATCAATTCTAATCACGTATTCACCGACGACCTCTGCACCTCCAGGAAAATCACTAGTAGTAGTTCAAGAAGGGCTCTGCGAGTAGCACCATATTTAATTTTAGTCAAAGAGCCTCCATCATTTTATCAAGTCAGGAAAGATTTTTCCTGATTTTATGCATGAGATTTCTGCAGGCTCACTCTGAGATTGGAAACTACATGTAATCACAGTCTTTTGTTTTTCTGAAACCCACTTGGCCTCCTGCTCCTTCTTCTTAACCCTCTGTAAAAACCGGAGCTGCACCGCAGATGCTGTTTTGTTTGCTCCTAAGCACCCAACTAAACAGAGAACAAAACAACACTGTGTTTTCTCAGCTGACTAAATGCATTTCCAACCTCTGTTTGCTTTGCTTCTCATAAGGACGGGAGGAATAATGAAAAAAAAAAAAAAAAAGCAGAGCAAATCAACTCGCAATTATGCAAATGTGCATGAAGATTGACAGAACATGACAACTCGGGAATTTGGATTGACAGTTTATCTTCAGGCAGGTGGTGTTTGGTATTTTTCAATTCATTTCGCTTTTATTTACATGGCGCCAGCTGACAACAGCAGTCATCTAGAGGAGTTTTATATTGTTAAATAAAGACAAAATTAGGTTCTCTAATAGCTCCTCTCCTTTGTTTCTTTTAGTGGTGTTTTGCATCCATCGATGGCCGCTCTTTTGATTCCCAGTGGTCAGGGTTCAGCAAAATGGATAATTAAGAGACAAACAATGATGCACCTTTGGAGACAGAAGGAAATCCTCTATATCGGCCCGCCATGTGATACGTATGCGAACACACGTGCACAGACACACAATGCTTTACACCCCCTGCTTTTGACACCAACACCTTTAAGGCCCTCCCCACCCGGCCATTCACTCATTCACTCTTTCCCAAAACTGCGTCTCCTTTTCTGCCTTTTCTTCCTATGCACATAGTTCAAAAGCTGTATTTCTGGCTTACTAGATTGGAGCACAAAGGCTCTTCTTATACATCCCGGAGAAGCCCCACTAGAGAGGCCTCGATCCCATCCCGGTTAGAAGAGCACGCACAGAAAGAGTTAGCTCTCCTTTTCCCCTCATTAACATTCCCATACAAGATTAAGCCACTTGGCTTTTGGATGGTGTGTGCTATATTTTTCACCCATGCAACCCCTCCCTCCCCCCTCCCCACCCTCTCTGCATTCTCGTGATTCAACTTAAATGATCGGTAAGACAATCAGCTCATAAACTAGCCCTGCTTAATGTCTATTCATTTACGCTGCCGGGTCCAGGGGATGCCAGAGTGGATAGATCTCTGTGGAGTTGGTGCCATGAGGAGAGTCCTTCAGTTGCCTTGGAGTGGCACCCCATCCAAAGGGACACCAGACACAGTTTACCAGAAACTACAAGCAATTTATACATTTTTGTAGTTTCAAATTAAATGCCAAAGTAGAAACTTTTTTGGCTTTTTTTCCGAGATAACTGAGCAATTTATTCCTACATAATTTCAACTTATTAGTTAAAAAATGAGTTTTCATTTAGTTTAGTGACAGAATCTGCCAGTTCTGTGAGTCTTGTTGTCTACTGTCTACTCCCGTGAAGCTGAATAAAGATGCAGATGATGTAGTTAATGCTCAGCTTGTGTAGTTTAGTCACAAATTCAATAAATTATACTACCAAGGCTACTGGCGTGTTACAGATATATTGCATCAATGTATAGAATCTGGAAAAAAACTGACTTGGCTCAATCCCCTTTTCCTCCCTCCCTTCCCTTCTCATCTGTATACACTCATATCTAAAAGTGCTGGCTTGGACCAGAAATACTCATTGACTAAACAAAGTGCAGAGTGACTTCAGGGTCTGGGATCTTCAAATAAACCCTGCCTGGGTGTCATGGTGACCAGGAAGTGGAATTAACTGTTATATTAGCTGACCTTCATCTTGTTGTTTGTCCCAACCTGCCTGGCTGGGCCCCGGGCTGGCGCGTAACCACGGTCTCCGGGCCCAACAATGCGGGCATTTCCCTCGGCGAAGAAACACAGGCTTCGGGGGTTTACTGAGCAAACAAGATGAGCCCTGCCAAACACTCCTCGCTCCCACATTTCACAATCGCTTTCTATATCACCATTTCTCCTTCTTTTGCTCTGGCCCATCCGTGGAGATCTGAGAGGCTAGCAGACAGTTCTGGGTCGAATGTGAGGCTGAAACGTACGCAGACCTATGGTGAGATTTAGTTTTAGGAAAAGCACGCGAGGCGGTCGGTAACTATCTGCAAATGCCACGCTTCAGTTTCCAGAGCGGCTGTGAAACAATTTCTCAAAACTTTCCCCCTTTTCTAGTGTGCAGTCTGATAAATTGTATTCAATCAGTGGTCAGAACAGGAAGTTTTATTTTTAGAGCCTACTAGACTTAGAACTGCACGATGAGGGCTCCTCAGTTCATCTTCTGTCTGAAACAGGCTGCTAGCACCTTTCCCTTTAAGGCCACCCTCACCTTCTCCTGATTGGCTGTTCCATTTTAAGAATATCCTCTGACATCACACAGAGCAAAGAGTAGAAAAAATCAGAGCATGTACAGCAATTTGTAAATTGGGCTTGCACACCTCATTATTATTATTATTCACTTTGCCCATGTTTAATATGAACATCCACAACTGTAACAGTAAATGACAGAAAATAAGAAACAGCATTTTAAAAAACAGCATCTTATAAGAATAGTTATTAAATAACATTGGTATTGGTCAAGTGCAACTTTTGCCAGTTTTCCTACATCTGCATGCTTCTGTTTAAACCAAAATTTTATTTATATCACACTTTTCATTCCAAATAAAGCACGATGTGCTGCATGAAACGTGAGCTACAGAGACTGCAACAACATATGAATAAAGTGAAACTAAATCAGTTGAGTGAATAAAATAATCAAGAACAACAATCACAGAAAAAAACAACAACAATGCGCCAAAAGAAAAGTAAAAAAAAAATAGATAAGATAAAACCAGCAGCAGTAAAATGATAAGAATCATAAACTAAAACTAATAAAAGAAGTATGAATGACATGAAATAACATTTAAGATCAAAGACAACCAAAAAATTAGAAAAAATAAGAAAATCCTCCAAATTAAAATAGATTTTTAAAAAAAAGGAGAAGCCAAATAAAACCATGATTAAGATTGGGAACAAGATTAGTGAAAGACAACTTAAAAGGAACGTCTTTGGTTTGGTTTCAACATCATATTGGAGCACATCAAATATGACGTGGTGTGACGGCTTCAGCAGCACTGAGATCGTCGCCTGTTTCAGATAACCTGAGCTTCACAGTTTACATACGAGTCCTGTGATCTTTAAAAATAGCTAAAATGTTTAAATCAATTCTAAATCTAACTGGAAGCCAGTGTGGAGCTGTGGTGTGCAACACAGAATCAAACTCTGGTCAAGAGGAAGGACAGGTGAGATTGATTTATCCACACAGATTACAGGATTAAAGAAAATGTAAAGTTGGATCATAACGATTAACTTAATACGCTCCATGATGTGTGATCTGAGAATCCCAACATCCAATGTCCATATATCCATACATACATCCTGCTATGTGAGCTCCACGAGGAGTCTATGGGCTCCTTTTGTTAAGATGAAAATCTCATTCTTTCTGTCCGGTTTGCATCTCTAAAGGAATCATAAAAATCATGACAGGATAAATAAATCACAAAAATAAATGAATTCTGATAAAACTTTGTAGCGGTGCAGCGTGGGGTCATATACTGTACCATACTATTGTATAATAAGCTCATGTTATTTATTACCAATTACCTACTGCCACATAATCTGAGTTTTACTGGACTACACTCGATTTAAGTACGTTTAAAAAGAACAAAGAAAAGAAAATGAATATACACAAAACACAATACAGTTCCCTTAAGAGTAAATCCCGCCTTGGCGATGGTTTGCTCTCTCAGAGGGCTTCTTGTTTTCATTTTCCTCGTATTAATTACGTCACTGATCTTGTTTCAGTGCATTTACAGGAATTTTTCATGTCTGTAAGTACAAGCACACAAGAGGCCCCAGAACGGCGAGACGAGCCAAGCTGTCATTCTGTAACCGCTGCATTGTAGCTAATGCTTATCTTTGTGGTGTAGAGAGATCAGTCGGAAGTTTAAATACTGTGACATGAAAATAGTTAAAGCCAAGTTCAGTCATGTGGCACGCCGATTAGTGAACTTTAGAATCAATAATTTTATCAATCTCACACACAAGGATATTTTCCAAATTTGTGTGCGAGTATTGGATTTTGGCTTTGCAATAAATCCTATTCAATGAAACTGTCTTCATGTACTGTGACTAAAAAGCATTGATTTTTTTCTTTTTTTTCCCAACAAGCCGTGTGTTTAAGAGGTTTGCATCTGCTTAAGCCATTAGTCAGACTGTTGTTCCATCCTGCTGAAGCGGACATAAAAGCAGAGCAAAAGGAAAGTGGTCCTGCGCTGCTAGTAAATCAGGCTCCTCACTAGCTCAGATTAACACAGGGAGGCATCAAACAGTCAGGAAGCAGCAGAACCGCTGCACAGCGAAGCAGTGGACAGTGCAAGAGACAATTACTTGTGCACTTTCCTGTATTTCCTGTGAGGTCTAAAACAAGCACTGAATTTGTCTCAGAGGAAGACAAATATATGTCAACAGGAATTTAAAAATGTACACATTGGTAATAAAAGATATTATTTCTGAGATTTAGGCCTAACACTACATTCTCCTTCAAAAGTATCAAATAGTGGGTGCAGAGTGTCAAAAATACCACAAATATCAATGCTCGGGATTAAAGAGAGAGAGAGAAAAGAAACAGCCCCTCCTCTCTACATGTGAGGCCTGATGCTGCTGTTGCAGATGCGATGTGTGTTTGTGTGTTAATGTCTACCTGTGCGTGTTTCACAGTGGGTGGTTGGATTCAATTTTTGCTGCTGCATCAAAGTGGTGTGGCCATCAAAAGCCCAGCATCAACCCAGGGATCAAACACGCCTCAGTCACCCTAATCATCACGAGGGTCACAGGAGGGAGACCCGGAGGCCAGGAGCCAGGAGGAAATCCATTTTCAGATACCTGCACACACAGACATTCACCTTCAGGATGGCGACCTTGGGTTTATGGCTTTGAAATTTTTGTTAGGACATTTTGTACGATTATCAGCAGTTGCTAAAGTGTCCAAATGGCTTTGATTACCTGTTGCCGTGTCCTACAAATTAGTTTAAAAGCTCAAATGCTATAAAAATGCTACATGTAAATACCTTGTTCAAAACAAACTGGTGCACAAATTAAAATTTTTCATAAAAATGATCACCCTGTCTCTGTGTCCCCTGTGTGTGATAATGTGTGGGGGCTGAGCTGGTCCTCTGTGGGGCAAACATTTGAAGAATTACTGCACTGAACAGAAAAACAGATCCATTTTCCTCTTGAGGAAGATTTATGCCTTTAACGTTCTTCGTTCATCACTGTTTTAATATGTTATGCTCTTCTGATTCAGCGTGTCTCATGTAAGCAGTTAAAAAATGTTAAAAACAAAAAACATTTTGGGCTGGTTTTTAAATCATTATTGCCGCTGCTGTCAGTTATGTGTGAATTTTTAAGGCAAGTTGAGTCAGTTTGTAAAACTGGAAATGTTGCTGCATAATTTATTCACTGGTGTTACAGGTTGAACAGTGATCTCTGGGACATGTGTTGCAGTAGTGTTAAAATTGAAAGCATAGAATAGCTTGTGTTGGCTTGTTGTAAAAATCCCTTTGAGTGCTCAGAGTAGAAAAGCTCAGTCCATTTACAGCACCCAGCTGCGAATGTGTGAACTGTTAGGATCATAAATAGGAAGCAAATGATGGCTTTAGCAACCTTTGCATTTTGAAGCCTTGATGTTAACATTTTGCTAGAAAAAAAGTCTCCATGTTTGACCTCATGTGGACTCCTTGACTGCTTCGTGTGGACCATGTGCCATTAGATATGCAATGAATCGTGACATATAGACCACAAAGGATCCACCTAATACATCCCTCATATCCGGAATAAGAAGTACATTAGCGTGCCAAATTTGGAGGAGGCTTACTCTCCATCCATTTTCTTCCGCTTATCCATTTCAGGGTCGCGAGGTGGGGGGGCTGTATCTTAGGTTGAGAGGCAGGACAGGTCGCCAGTCTGTCACTGAGCAAACACATAGACAACCATTCCGTTTCTAATTCACCTATCCCCACTAACTGCATGTCTTTGGGCAGTGGGAGGAAGCTGGAGTACCCGGAGAGAACCCAGATAAACACACAGAAAGACCGCGACCTGATGGTGGAATTGACCACAGGACCTTCCCACTTTAAGGCAGCAGTGCTAACCACTGTTCCACCATGCCACAGTGCTGTCCTGCAGGAGGCTTTGTTAAATTAAATACGGAGAGCCTTCATTGCCTCGCTGTGGGCTAATAAGCCTAGAAATGCAGCCTTCAAAGGATGCGGGCCCTGTATGTCGACACACCTTAAGTTATCGGCTAATGCTAGCAAGCTAACTGCTAATTAGCGATAAACAACATAATAATCTCACTCATCAAAGTGGAACAGAAACTTTTTGGGTGAGCTGTACTACACAGAAGACCATTTATTGGTCAGACAAGTCCACTGAAATGCTCCAGAAAGCATCAACAACACAAAAGAAAAGAAACTCTTGTGAGGTTCAATGCTGTGACTCAGATTAGGGGAGGTGCCTGTGTTGCCACATCTGCAAATACACTTTCTATAGTGAACAAAATTCATTTTTCAACAGGTTGTAAATATGTTTTTAATTGTGTAAAGTTGGACTTTTTAATATGGGACTCTGTGGAGACTCACTCATTTTTGAAATAGCCTCAAGTAACCAGAAAGTGTCATTTTTCTGGCACTTTATTTTTCAGCACCACAGATTGCCAGGACTCCTGAGCTCCAGCACGGTTAACACAGAGGCTGGAAAACCCACTCCTCTAGTCACAATGTTTAATATGCAATAAGTGGTTTGTCAAGATAAGTAGAAAAACCTAATTTGTATGCTCTTTGCTAACCAGAGACTAACATCATCTATCCCTTAAAAATACCCCTGTGACCAGGATGGAGCTTTTGAGTCCCACTTTCTCCTCATCCAATCATGATTAAGATTCCTGAACGATGCATGCTGTCTGCTACCATCTGGGGGAACGGTTAAATTCTCTATGACCAAACAGTGTCTGGATTACACCTGTGTGAGAAATGATAAAACATCTCTCTACCTCTTTCTTTTTAAACACAAAAGACAACAACATTAAAAAAAACATCAACACAGGGCTATCACGACTAATCTGATGCTTGTATGTGCACAGACAAGATAACCAGCCCTACAAGAAAAAAAATATCAACCTGTTCCAGATTTGTTTTTCTCGAGGAAACAAGAACTCCACGGTTAGACCATAATTAACAGCTAAGCCTTTCACATGTGGTGGAGAAAAACGTTGATAAACCAAGTACTTCTAATCACACGAACACATTATCAGAGTGTGACAGCGCATCTCAATGCACTTTCATCCTGTAAGCAGTGGTGTGAATCTTATTGGGCCTTAAACAGCAGCGTCTAGACACATGTCCCAGAGATTACCTGAACTTAATGAGTTAATTGTTAGTAATTGAAGAATGGGTGTTGAACAAACACTGAATGTGCAGCGTGTAATGAAGATGTAATTTCACGTCATCAACTTTGGGCTTTAAGTAAAAGCTATGGCTGTAGTTTAAGGATTGGCTGGTTGATCTTTTGTTTGGTAGGAGTGGATCAATATCCAAATACTGAAAGTATTGATAACAACTCTGATATTGGTATTTGATCGATACTAGCGTGACAAGATCAATTTTTACATTTGTTTATCTCCTGTAAGATCAGTACATTGTACATTGTTCTGTACCACATCTGTGCAAACACCACTCCTCTTCAATAGATTTGACTCTGCAGTCACAACTACGCCCACTCCTGCTCCTCCGTCTTCTTCCCCCAGTTCTCCCGAACATGTGGGCATCTTCACTGCAACTCCATCTTCTCCTCCAAAAGTGTGCTTTTCAACCACAGCTCCCGTTTTCCCTTCCACGTCTAATGTGGCAGCTACTTCCCCTCTCACACGTCTTCCTCCAGCCTTGTCTGTCACAGAGGCAAGGGTGAGAGCTGGGAAGACTATGCTCTGGGAAAGCTCCTGGTCCAGACGATGTGTGTCCAAGGTTGCTTACGGACTATGCTGCACAGTACCAGTGGGTGATGTGCTGACATGACTGTTTGCCACTTTCCTAATGAGAAACGTGTGACATCAGCAGCCTTTCAAGACTGATCCACAGTTTCTGGCGGTGAGAGGAACCCACTCCCTCACGTTTTTGCAGCTGTGGTATCGTCAAAACCGAATGGCAACTACTAGCTTAATTAATGTTTATATTTATTGAACTTTTACTCAGAGCTGACTCCAAACTAATTGACACCATGTCAAATATGCCGCCAGTGTGGCTGCATTTTTACTCAAAGGAACAGCCAAAAAAAAAAAAAGAAAGAAAGAAAACATTGTTGAATGCAAACAGCTCAACTTCTAACATGGCATAACCTGTAAAAGCAGTAACCTAATTTTTCTCTGTTTGGTTGTTCCACCAGCTTTCATGTTTAAAGCCCCAGGCTTTGAATGTGAACGTATGGACATTGGCCTATGTTAACATGTTTGGCCTATTTATCATTTTTATAATGCACCACAGGCACAGCTTCACCAGCTACACCTTCTTATCAGGTTCCTGCACAGATCAAGGGTAGTGCGAAGCCACCTCTCCAACAACACAGAAAGTCTATAGTTAGGAGTTAAGTTCAAAATAATGACACTGAATTATTTATTATGCTACAAAGACAAGTTTTCACTGTAGCAGATTTAACTCATCTAGAGATCATGTGTGTTCCCCTCCCACCCGCAACTAATACACTGATTCAAAATAAGCTACAACTGTCCAAAATTTGCTTTGGTTGACTACAGCTCTACTTTAAACACACTAATAGCCATCAAAGCCTTGGAAGTTGGATAGAAATTTCATCTTGGCCAGATCTGACTCACATTTTGTTTTCCTATTTTGTTCCTCATCTCATTTTCTGATTCATCTGTACCTCTGTTTTTGTTATTAAGCACTCATCAGAGAGGTCTCGCTGACCTCTTATGCTTGTTTTTCCTCATGCGGGGAGCCTCCGCTACTGTCAGCAGCAAACCTTTTTTGCAGAAGATGACTTGGACAAACCCTCTCTGACACTAATATGGCCCCCAAACAGTCGCTCTCTGGGGTTTACAAGAGGATACATGTGACCGCTCAGCTCTGATCCAGACAGAACTCGAGGATGTTATACACAAGAAAAGGAAGAGGGTGGCGTCGCATTATCTGCGAGCTCTGGCCTGCGCCAGTCTTCCGGTTTGGACTGGAACTGGTGACAGACGCATTCCCCTTCAGTTTCACATGGAGGTTTCTCACAGCATCAGCACTCGAGATTGCGGCTCACGTGTCTGGACGGCACGGTAAACTTTCATTGGGGCGGCCAGTCACGAGATCTTGTTTAGTGTTGCTCTTTTATTGTGTCTGTAGCAATTAGGGCAGCGTCAGTTCTTGTGAAGTTAGTGAGCATTGTTCATCTTGTTTGAGATTTACAAGGCGACCATTAACACTTATTTCTTGTAATTCTGGGTCTATTAAAGAAAAATGGCTAATAAATAGAACGAACGTGGCTAAGTGAGACACAGTGAATGTATGAGTTCATGCAGAAAACAGTAAGCTACGAAAGAAATTTAAAGCCTTCAGGTAGTTCTCTTGATCCTGTAGCCTGTTGCTAGTAGGCCTACCTTGACTTGTTTGGCCTTAACAACCACAGAAACAATCCTACCCATCGAGGGTGTGTGTGTGTGTGTGTGTGTGTGTGTGTGTGTGTGTGTGTGTGTGTGTGTGTGTGTGTGTGTGTGTGTGACACAGCTTGAACACATTGGAAGATGGAACTCATTATCCACTTTAAATAAGATGTCAGATTGGAGAGGTCAAGATTGCATCAATAACATGCAAAACTACAGCCACTAAAGTCCTGTACGTGACTTTTACTGGGGCAGGCGAATCATATGGAAAAGATAGATGTAAGCCCCAAATCTTGTTTTTATTAGACTACTTCACCTTGCGTGCCGCATCACTGAGGGAGAGAGTGGAAACAGCCTCTGTGCAGACTCAACAAGCTAAAAATGTGTGTGTGTGTGTCACAGAGAGCATTCCTGTCTGTCCAGCATTTCTACGTCCAGCATGTGTGTGAAGCTTGACGAGGTTCCCCTCTCTTCTCTCCGGGGGAGCTGTTGTGAAAAACTCAATGGACGTCTCTCTTCCCAGCATCTGGTTCTTAGAAGTGTCTGCGAACACATGGGCCCATTAGTTCCACCTCCGGGTGGACTCCTGCCCGATCCACACTGATGTGATCTCACAGGAACCTGGGCCAGCCCTCCCTGGAGACCCATAACCACCCAAAGGCACAAGAACAAATAGCATAGCACTTATGCACACTCCTTTATGGCAGGTGATTCCTTGCCCTGTTTCCAGAGCATGCAGGAACTTCAAAGTATCACATTCACGCCATTGTTCTCACCCTTGGCTTCCTCATCTCCAACCTGCCACATAGTTGGATTTTTGGCTGGGACCAGAGTCAGGCATATGCAGGGGAGGTCACAGGGGAGGGCCTGCCGGTCTGCTTTGAAGCTACAGAAAAGGGGGCTTGGGCCCATACACTGTAGAAAATAAATGAAGTTACAGCCTAACAATCTTCTTTTTTAACTTTTAAACTGAAATTAAGCCCATCAATATTACTTTTTTACTTTTTTCTACTGCATGTCATTAATTTTGGTTTACTTTATCGCATAGTTTTTGGTTCTCTTCCTTCCTTCTCCAACTAATCACGGTAGACAGCTGCCTCTCCCTTCTAGTCGCCAAGTTGCTCATAGGGATCATCTTATTGTTAGCATTTATTGTCTAATATTTCCATATTAAGTGGCTCGAGCTGACTGCACTCAGGATTCAGTGCTTTAAGGGTGTACAAGACATGGAATTAAAGAACACTGCCAGGAACATGAAGCAGCATTTTTGAGCTGTTGTAAAGCGATATAATACTGTTGATACATGTTTGTTATTAGCTGTTTACTGCATTTTTATATTTGTTGGAGTTTTCTTAAGCTGTAGTGCATTTAGACCTCTTAGGGCAACCACAGTAGTTTCATTTACCCTGCATGAATGGCCAGAAATGAAAGTGTACAGACTTTTTTATGTAGTGCAGTACCAACTCTTTGTCTTAACTATATAGTATGTATTCTTCCCAGAAATGCCCATTTTGAGTCCATTCATTTTCACCACCTCCGTGGTTGGTTTCCTCAGCCTTAAGTTCTGCAAATGTGTTGGTTTCATCTCTATCTCTGCCTTTGTCTGTGTGCCAAACATTAGCTGTTCATCCTCCATGTTAAACTTTCCATGAGTGCACTCGTGGTTTTCATCGTTGCCTGCACCTTGTGGTTTTGTCTCCCTGATTGAATTGATATCCTGTGCACTGAACTCTGCCATCCTCTCCTAACAAAAGAGTGTGTGAACTTCTACCTGGTCTCCCGAGTCTGAGAACTGAGCCCTTTTGTGAAGACTGAGTTGTTACAAATCAATACACTGCTTCCTGCACTTTAAAATTGTGCTTTTGCTTTTGCAAGAAAAATGCATCACTCTCTAACTATTTCTTACATTTCTTACTATAGTGACGTGTATTACATCATGCATTGCTTAGACATGGAAAAATTCAAAACGTGACAGCTTTTGAAATGTTTTATTGGACAATCGCTTTTTAAAAGACAGCGTTAGTGACCTGTCTGTCTGCAAACCCTAAAATGTTTCATTTCTAAGTATGTATTTCTACGTCGTGTTTGACTGGAACTGACTAAGATTTAAATTGATTTTGCTTTTAGTTGAGCTCACAGCACAAATCGTGTCATACTCACTCATGATGACTGCCTATTGAAAGGTGCTGAAAAATGGGCCAGTAGGAGGCAGACAAGAGGAAATAAATGGTACAGGGTGAGATGCGTGAGGAGTGGAGGTTATCCACCAGCTGGGGAAACACAGTGGCTGGCAGGTTGAAGATTTTTGTGGTAAAAATCAGCTTTAGGGCCAATGAAAATGTTTGTGCAGAAAGGTTTCAAACATCCCCACAGGAAATAAGAAGACTGCTCTTCACTGACAGGAAACATACATCCTCTCACTCGCGTATTACACAGAGCCTGGCAAAGGACAAATTCTTCCTGACACTGTGGGTGGGAGTCCAGCACAGGAATGAAATGTCACGATGACAGAGTTTGCTGGTGAAAGATTTACACATCAGAATGCCGCAATAAATGCATCACTTCACTCTGTTCTTGTGGTATGAGCTTTGAGTCCCACCATGAGTCACAGATGAAAAATGAAGCCACCAATGGGAGCGTAAAAAGCTGCAGTTCCTTATATGGCCACTTGGGGCTAGCTAAGAAAGTTCTTAGACTTTCATTCTAAAGTATACAGTGAAATAAACATGTTTACAGGCTGGTGGAAAAAATGGTTTTGGTCTCAATAGTTAACATAACCTGTGGGAAAAAAACAGTATAAGAATTTTTTAATGATTTGTTATTCAAATAAGTCGTCCTTTTAAACCTTTTTAGAGCAAACGTTTGGTGGGTAGGTTTGTATAGGCAGCTGTCTATAAGGTGTCACCTCATCTCATTTTAATTACTCAACTGAACCTTTTCACTATTTGTACTATGTCTGTGCCTTTTGGAGGCCATTTTTGCTTCAGTTTGTTGAGGAACTATCAGTTTACTATTCCTGGACAGCCCTGATCAGCAAGTAGGGTCTGTGCACTGCCTTCAATGGTTTCAGCTCAAACACCAATCTCAGGTGAGAACTTATCACTCCACCTTGTAGCTGAAATACGGTTACTTAAAAAAATGCCAACGTTCTAGGCTCAACCTTCTATGGCATGAATTTTAGTATTTCAGAGAAAACAATATGCCACTCTACTTTATGGGAGCACGGGGTTCCTTGTTTATATATGAATCAATAAATTAGACCCCAGCCAGTCAGCCCACTTTTCTGAAGACAATAATAGTGAAGGAGTGGTTCTAGATTCTGGTTCTTTGGACTGCTTGTTTTAACTATTTAGGTCTTTCCTCACTCCAAGACACCTGATTCAAATTCAGTCTGTTATCGGGCAGCTGCAGCAGATAATACCCAGCTGGTCATTTGAATCATGTGTTCAGGAAATGGTAACAAGAACATTTTATGGGAGGAAAGAATTTTATTGAACAGTTAGTTAACATAACTTGTCCATGAGCACAGACACAGACACACAAAACACACAGTTATTGGTACTTTGTTACTCTGGGGTGGTTTTGGCTCACATCCTAAGCCACGACCACCCCCCGAGTAAGCCATCAAATTCGTATGAATTAATTAAAGATTGAAAGGTTGGTGGTTTGATCCCTGGCTGCTGTGTGTGTGTGAATGTCAGATAGAAATGTATAAAGAGCTCTGAGCGCTCGAGTAGAAAAGCACTATATAAATGGCAGCCCATTCGCCATTTATTTATCTGTTGCATTAAACACTTACATGAAAATGTAATGCCTTGATGTTTGTTAAATAAAAAATTTGAAGCAATTAGTTGTTTTCTCATAAATTTGCAAAATGAGTATATACAAAAATACTGACATTTTGGCACCGTTATTGCACATTGTTGGCCTGAGGCAATGAACGAAAAAAATCCTGCTTTAATAAATACGTTAAATTAGAATCTGTCTATAAACAAATACAAATACTTCTTCAGATGTTCTTGAACTTACACATATTTTTTCAAATATGCATATTTAAATTTAAACATGCATGAAAATGACATTATTCTTCCTCAAAGGATTGCTCCACCCCAAGTCAAAGGTTTGTTTGTGTGACAAAATAAGTAAATAGATGAAAAAGGGAGAAATCACCGAAAATTGGGTTTGTTGCTCAAGGACAACATCGTGCCATAGAAGGTTAAGTCCTTATCTACTAGCTGCTCTCTTACTCACAAAGGGGTCACCACAGCAGGTAACTGCACACTTTAGTTTTTTGGCAGATTGCTTTAAATACAAAATACTCTACCTGATGTAATTCCAGAGGGATTTGTGTCTCCCCCGGAGATGAAACTGGGGAGCTTTCACTTGTTAGGCTAAGCTGTAAATCCCTACACTAGGAGACTTTAAAAACTATGGGTGGTCTCATCATTTTTGTAAGCAGTTTATTTTGTGCGCTAGCTTTACTTTATATCATAAATGTTTAAAAACTAGAAGAAATGTTCCATTTTTAATTCTCTGTTTCTTTGCTTGGTGGTAGTGTCGTGTTGTACACAAGAAACACACGATGAAGAGCCCACAGTGTTGTTATTAGCTCTGTGGCTGCAGAGCTGGGTCTTATGAGCACTTCTTTTTAAAATTTTCACATACTTGGTTTTGAACCAAAGTATTGGGCACATTTAAACTTTCACCTGATGACACTTGATGTTAAACTTTACAAAACCCCAAAAAGGTAATAAAGTGATGATGATTCAAACCAACCAGTGTTACTGTATAGTTTTTGGGTCAGCCACTGACATTACAAGCATGAGTAAAGAAAGCCTTTTGATATTGTGGGACTTTGAATCATCCATCCTTCCCATCAATCACCTCCTTTTTCTTCTAAGAATACTATATTTTTTTTACCTGCTGAATTAATAAACAAGTCAGAATAATAAAATTTTCTGGGGGATAAATGGCATAACTTTTTCTTTTACTTTGAAGCCTGAACTGGACACCAAACAAGGGAAAATGTGTCTAAGGGTAGAAGCCACATGAGATTCAGTTCTGCTGAACCTCCACATATAATGGAGGTGAAACAAACAGAAATTGTGGACCTGGAGATGACATCACCAGCCTAGGATCTTTTGCCAGAGGCTGAATGTAGGGAAGATCTTTTTTCCAACACTTGGCAAGGGAGACTTGTACACTCCAATCCCCTTTTATTGCTGTTTACCCCTTTGCCAAGCTTTGTCGAAATCGCATAGTTTCACAAGATGAATGTGGAAGAGAAAAAAAGACCCTACAGTGTGGCTTTCTACAGTCACCACACAGCCCTCCCTCGGGTTTCAGCTCTGCACTGTATCTGTGTGCGTCTAGTTGTCCTGAATCTAAATCTTTTAGTGTTGATTCTTCCCACCTATAAAAGGCTCTCGCATGGATGTGTGTTACGCTTTTAGTGCTGTTATCTTATTAAGCAGCCGGAGAGGTGAGGCAGCATCCTAACAGAAAGGATCAGGCGCTCTGACCCACAACCGAGCAACACTCAGCCACCCCACACTTTTTCTAAATATGTACACAAGTGCACAAGAGAGCGGCAGCGAGCCCAGAGGAGACTGCGCTGGCGCTCGCTGCTACACCCGCGAATCATAAATCCACCGTCGGACAGGCAGGCTGAGCTGAACGTTTCGACACTGTGGGCCAGGTGATTTATGGATCGATGTAACCTCTGGAGTTTAAAAATAACAAGAACAAACCTCGCCTGGGATGGAATACCTCTGCGCTGAACTGATACTGCTAAACCACTTTAAAGACATTTCATCCACTCACCAGGAAAGTGTGAGGTGGAAAATTGGATGAGTTATGTGATATATTATAAAAGACACCCAGCTCTTATATTTTAATAAAATGCTGAAATGGTGTCGGTGTAGTGCAGGGAGCTTATGGACTGCTAACAGGGGAAAACAGAAGGTGTTTAATGAGAAGTCGTTAATGGAAACATTATTAAAGCATACCGTTAACAGCCTCGTTCATCGCTCAGACTAAAACCGTTTCCTCCTGACTTCTCTGTACATGCCGTTTAGAGCGAACGTCACTTACTCCCTAAAGGAACCTCCTCTAGCGACCTCCGCCAACTCCCAAAAGCTCCTCACTATAAAAACCAGCACCTGCAGGACAGAGGAGAGCGCCAGTAACTCACACCGTGGCAGATCCCAGCTCGAGTCTTTCTGGGTGAAGGCCTTCCTGCGCGTCAAGGGTTTGCTCTGATGATAGAACCCGCCACTTCCTCACCGGGCCTCACGTTTAATGGAGTGCAAAGTTCCCTTTAATATTTCTACAGGTGTCAGGCACGAGAGGCGCAGAGGTCTTCTTTTAATGCAAAGCCTCGTAAAACTTTCCATAAAAGCTCCTTTTAGGAGGACAGAGCATATAAAATATAAGGCAAAGAAAGACTATAAGAGTTTGACTTTTTGAAAATGCTTTAAAATCAACGGTAAACTATTTGCCTTGATTTATAGAGTTTCTGCAGGAATTTGTACTCGGATGTTTATCATTTCATTTAAACCTTATTCTGGTGTTTTGAACATGCGCACAATCCTATCTGCTTTGCAAAAAGTGGTTCCAGTATTGGAGTGAAGCTCTAACTTGTCATTTTACAATGCAACACAGTTTATCTTCGTTCGTCTCCTAAAAATCAGCTGTCCTTTGATACCACAGATCACAAACTCGGCTTAACAATGACGTAATGCAGACAGATTGCCGTCCTTCTTCTAACGCTAATTTGTGAGGCTCACACAAGAAGCTTTCACTGTGGTAGGTGTTGTTGGGCACTGCAGAACAATCTGACGCTGTTTCCCCAGCCACATACAGCTGTCATCATCGCCATTCACAGGGCCTAGATGAGCAGGAAAACACTAATCATGTCATCACTGTTCTGCACTGGAGCAAGAGCCCTATTTAGCGCGATAGCAGCGTGTAATTACACCGTCCTCTGGGGCTGTGGCATTGTGGTGGGCCTGGCCAATGCCAAGAAAAGCAGCGGAGGAGCTGATTAACTTGGACTTACATCTTGCATTCTTTTGCAGTGCCTTGCTGCACCGAGCTGCGTGCGCGCTACAAACAATCGCCACTAATGACGTTCATTTATGGCAAGTTTATGTTCCCAAAATACCTCAAAGACCTCTGCACACACACAGCGTAAACACATAAATGGAAACATGGTGCCACGCATAAATTCTTATGTCTGCAATTTGCTAGTACATATTCCAAGACACAAACAAAGCACAGGCATGCTGTTATTGGCATATACACATTCACACATGCTGTAGCGCTTAAGGCCCAAAAAACTTTGAACTTCTTTCAGCTGCTGCAGATGCCAAAATAACAAATTCACACAAATATGTCAACAGTGCTAGGAACCTACAGCACTGCCTTAAGCAGTTAGCTAACATTAGCATACTAACATGGTCAAAATGGCTCTCTTGGACAATACTCAAGTGCTGTGTTTATGACAGTCACCATTATCACCAGTCAAATAAATAACACTCCTCACAAAATATATCTGAGGTTAAAGGTTATGCTATTCATTTTGCACTGTCTCCATTTGCTTACCACGAGCTGTCTTACAATGCTTGAATTTTGAGGATCGAAGTGTTGTCTCAAATCAAGCATGGCCAGTTGTCAACTCCTGGAAATTATTACAGAATTCGTCTGGGATTTCTGCATTTAAAGATGAAGATTCAACAAACCTTTTCCAAACAATTCCACATCATGTGTGTCATCCAGGTAATCACAGTGCACTGCTACTTATGTACCAGTACCTGAAACCGCTGGGACCAAAGTTACAGACCAGTATTAGTTATTTGCTAATCTGTGGGTATAGAAGAAGAAAAATGAAAAAGAAACACTCTTTAACCATGCTATAAGAGACGAGGTTGCATTTTCTTCCACTAGAGGGCATTATGCAACTTCCCCGTTAGCATCACTTATTTGGAAGATCATTACAGAGCTGAGCAGAGAGTAACCAATTAAACAAATAACTACACATAGTCGATTTTAGAGAAATGTGTTTATGCTTTGTATGTCTGAAAGGAAAATAATATCAGGCAATATATCAGAAAATCAGTTTTTCAAATCAACAAATATCGGTACCAGTATCTGTCTTAAAATTCCTCTATCAGTAGGGCTCCAGCAAAAGTACTTATGCACTGAAAATAGCAAGCATAGATATTAAAGTAGGGTATCTGAGGTAGAATTTAAGGGTGGAAAAAGTCCTTATTAGTTATTAGTTACAATTCACCCTGAGAGCAACCTGAATCTGGAACAAATTCTATGCAATTCTTATGACAGAAGAGGGATTTTAGGGATTTCCTCCTGATGGTGGTGCTTTGTCTGGGCTTCATCAATGTCATCTTCTGAAAAAGATGAAAGTGTGTAGAAAACGTAACGTTTATTAAGACACTTTAGTCTAAACTGAGGTTGAATCTGTACTGCCTCACTCACTCTGTTTCTGTTACTCCTCTTCAGCGGCTCCACACTCAGTTTAGGAAGCGGTAGCAGAGCTTTTGAAGACAGATTTTTATCACCATTTATTAGACTGCACCTCACACATTAAACCTAACGCTTAAAATATTGCCAGCCTAATATTAAGAAGTGCATACCAGACGACCTCAGCACTGGTCCTGGAAATGCACGTCGACTTTTTATTAGTTGCTTTGGTGTGAGTTTTCAGCAGGACTCGCTCTATCTCTGTAACACAGTCTGGGCAACAATTAGACTTGGTGACATTTACTTGGCCTTCAGCACTGACACACATATTCATTCACAAGGACACTTCCTTCGTATTGGTGACACTGGATAGGAACCACCACCCTTTGATGGTGGAAATACCTCTCAAGGATATCCTGGTACAAGCTGTTAGCATGGCATTTTGGAGCAGGCACACTACCACCTTTTCTATTTATTCAATATTTATTAATGCACAGCGTTTCTAAACTGCATGCATACTGCAAATCATGCAAAACATAAATATAATTTTTATAATAAAAGTAGGCACACGAGAAGAAGAATAAAACTATCTCTGAGCACACGCTCTGCACTCAATCACAGTTATGGATCACAATGTTTTACATGCATGGATTTGACTCCATAAACATCTGGGTTTTTTCACCAACAGCCGACAAATGTTTATCTCAGAACAGAGTCAAACCAGTGAGGTGATATGAGAAGTAGTTTATTTTGTGGTTTTGCAAAAACATAGCTGCGCGCTGCTACTACATCATGTGGAATTCTTTGTAAACAGAAGTAATCCAAGTGCATACCTGACTTTTCAACACATACAGTATCTGCTTAACATCCCGCCACAAAAACATCAAATGCCTCGGCCCAATAGAGGCAACAAGCCAGGACACAAAAGGAAAAAAAAAAATCCTCCTCAAAGAAAAAAAAAGAACTGATGAAATGATTTGACAATTTTCCAAAAATATTAACACTACAAATGCACGCACAAGCTGTTGGTTACAAAAGAAGCGTGTCCAAAAACATGAGCTGAGGACTTTTATGATGGCTGTATCCCTGCACTCAACAAGTCATTCCACCTCTATCCTTCACCCTGAATCCAGCAGCGTGAGCAGCAAGGGTGTGAAGATTAAAAGCTTATCCAATTAGCCTTGTGCCTAGACCAGCTAAACCCATCAGACACATTTAAAGCCAAAAGCTACGCCACACATCTGCAGAACACAAAGAAAAGTAGGAATTTTAAACATAAAGAAGATTTTTTATAAATAACATTAGAGAGGAGAAAGCTTTGACACTTGAAGCATGAACAATATTGTGACAAGACCACACCGTGTGTCCTTAAGGACCGTCCATACAGATTTTGCTTGATAAAATTTCTAAGAAAAAATGCTTTAAAAACATCCAACAAACTTGATTACCAAAGAAAGTGAACAGTCCTTTCCACTGTGATTGTAAAATTTGCACTCAAATAGCACCATAATGATGCAGGGGACTCAAAGTGGTCAATAAAACACCCTGCAATTGAAGAGAAACCACCACTGCGGACTGACTCTGACTAGCAGCCCATATTACAATCATTCGACTTAAGTCATTCATAATTAAAGGATGTGCTCTGCCAAAATCTATGACATAATTATTCTGGGCCACCTCTGTGGTTTTCACTCATGGACTCTCCAACGTGCTTCAGAAAAACAGAAGTACCCCTTGGCCACATTCTCTGCTGAATACTGCCCTCTGCAGGACTGAAGCGACATGGCTCAAGAAGTGGGAACAAGTCCACTTTTGAAACGATGTTGGCATAAAGGAAGACTGTTTTTTTGGTCATGCTACCCACTCGGGGATTAATGTCACATACAGAGAGCTCTAAAGGCATTCATGCGCCTTTCATTTTTGCCATAATTCACCCTGCACAGATGCCACCCCGGAGGTCAGCTGCAGAGGACAACTGAAGCCGCTTTGATTTAAGGTGTCATGGGTCATTTATGTCTAAGAGAGAATTATGACACTTTTTTTCCTCATTTGTCATCGCGGCAAAGCTCAGGGTACGTAGACGTGAAAGCGTCCCCACCCACACATCTGGGTGGTCTGCCCACCCAGCTGAGTGTGACCCTAATAAAGAGTTCTGTGCCTCTAAACGGCGCCTGTTCTGCCGCGAACCTCGCTTTTGTTGAAGTGTCTGGGGGCAGTGATTCACGACACATTATGCAAAACAAAGAAACAAATAAAACCCTGTTTGCTCTTAAAAATGCACTGCAAAGATATCGTCTGGATTTTATGGCATGACATAAAATGAGTTTTACTGCCATTCCTAATGGAACGGGCCTTGGTCATTTTCAAGGGCTCACCCCTCGTCTTGATAGTTGCAGCTGGAGGGAAATCCCATTTAATTATGCAAAAAATAAAAATAAAAATAATGCAAAATACATCCTTTAATTTGTGTTGTATACTTGACCCACTTTGAAAGTGTGAAAAAACAATACATTGTAAATATAGTAAAGTGTTGCACTAGAGATACAAACATATTTACGACTTTGCATTATGAGTACATTTTTTAATACTATGTGTGCATATTTCTAAAACTAGTTTATTCAGATGTTGTGTGAAAAACAAACAGCACAATAATCAACTTACCTGTTTTATTTGCTGCATTTCCAGATTTGGAGTATTGTGCTACAGCATGGCATGAATATCCTTCTTTATTGTTATCTTATGCTGGTAATTTAATGGATCTTAATGTATTCATCCATTTTGACACTTTAACATTATTATTTATTACAACACGAAGGAGAGTAATTACTTGTAACTGTTTCTTCTTCTGAATTTAATGAAAATGACTTTGAGGTATGCATCAATGGTGCTTTTGAGTGTAAAATTAGTCATAATAACATAAATAATGTTTTTGTTCTCGTTATTGCTGTGGGATTGTGCAAACTCGTCACATCAAATCACCACTGCAGAGGCTTCCTGTCAAATTAAGTTGTATAGATTAGTTTGGTAATGGATCTTGATATAGTGGATCTGTATCATCAGAGAATGAATGATGACAATATGACTACATCAATAAACTACGCTAGGACAGCAACAGCTCCTCTCTGAGAATTGAATAAACGAGTGAAAGCTGAGATCTCTTCCTCAGAATTATTTCTTTTGAATTTTTCTCTTTTAAAATATCACTTTCTTGTGATAAAATGTTTTCACTATGTCATCTTGTCATCTTTTGTGAATTTATGGTTCTCCAGTTTCTCCTGTCCTCTCTCTTTACCAGTGTCTGCAGCCACCAAATTTGAAGAAGCAGAAGAAGAGACAATGACAGAGGGTGCAGGAGTATGCATGCTGTTGTAACAGAATGGTAATATATTTTATATGTGTGGCTAGTGATGGATAAACCTTGTTGTATCTTTCCTCAAAAGCTCAAACATTGACATGAACAGGTCCATATATATTTTTACATATGAAACTCTGACTGTCTGATGGTCTTTTTGACACTATTGTTGCTGAACTAGAAATTGTCATTCATGACTATAAGAAGTGTTTCAATGAATGATAGAAAATTCCACGTGGCTTCCAAGTATTTAGTTCACAGGTTCCCTGTAACATTGTATCAGTGGATTCTCAAAGTTTTGTTGTTGAGTGTCAGTCCAGGACTCATTCAGTATATGAATGAGTCCTGGACAAGAAGAATTCACACATCAGACACTTTTCATCAGTGTTTGTAATGTGTCTCCACAGAGGCCCAGGCTGGTGGTTCATACTGATCATATTTGTGCAGGTGTATAATATTACTTTTATTCACTAGCACTAGATTATCGAGGGCTTGACATAAAGTTAGCAAGGTTAGCCAATGATTCATGCTTTCGTGTCTTACTAAGACACATTGAAATTTACTGCCAGTCAACAGCAGCATGTTTACTTATTTATCAGGAAATTAGTCTCATCAAGGTAATTTACAGCATCGAAAAGGTAAAACCAAATCCCATGACTGTAATACTGAACACATAAGCAAACTGAAAACTGTGCAGACTGTGATGCAACTGTGATGCTGTGTTAAGGTTATTTGTTCTATTTAGCTAAAACTGACACAATAAATTATCAGACTTCTGCAGTTGCACAAGTGAAGCTTAATTACTACAGCAGCTTGTCCAGACATTTAAATTAATATCTGTTCGGACATAACTGAATGTTATACTCTTCACGAAGGGCGGATATATTGGTACACCTTGGTAAGGTGTACAAAAACACAAATATACGACAGAGGTCTCCAGCTTGCTGAGGAATGATGCAACGACAGAAAATGATCTGTTAGAAAGAGGAAAATCCCACAACACCAGAATACATTCTGATCTGTACCTCCTTCAAAAAAAAACTCCTCTTGAGGCAACAGACCGTTAGATGTCACTGCAGGCAACATGGAGGAGAGTGAGACATATTTCATCAGATATTTTAAAACAGAAACCAAGGAAAAATCTGTGAAGTCTACTATGAAGAAAACACATGAGAGATCTGCCTTAAGGGTTCAAAGCCTTCCAGGTCTTCAAGGCTAATTCAGTGATATATTGGTCGAAAACTGACAACAAGCCTTATAACACAGAAAGTTTGGTGTGTATTGTACATATAGAAACTACAGTATAAAGATTTAAAATATCCCACATTTGACCTCTGATCCCTCCTTCAAGGTCAAAGTGATAATAATGATATATAGAGCTAAGAAGCTATGTTTTTTTCTCCCATTGTTTGCATTGGCAACACATAGACATAGTGAATGGCACAGAAACTTCCCAGCGACCATGTTCAGAGATGGGCAGCCAGCTGTGACCGGTTGCCGGTGAAAGGAAGGAGACAGAACAGAAAACTCACTGTGGAGGAGAGCAACAGATTAGCTAATAACTACTGATTAAATGCAGAATGGTGTGCACATGCAGTGAGTAAAAAAGGCGAATGAAAAAGAAATAGTCAGGACAAAGGTCAAATAAGGTCAAGCTTTTATAAAAATGTCTTTTATCTTTAAAACTTTGCTCAAAATTCTGCTTCCTTTATTTGCATTGGCAACATTTAGGACATGATACTGGTGTATGGGGATTCTATATATCATGAATGAGCTAAATGCAGTTACGTTCTCTTAGAAGTAAATGCTGCCCAGAGAGCGAGTTTGCACTCTTGCATTTCCTTCTTCTTCTCTTCTTCTTCCTTTGAGTGCCTCTTGTTGTGGAGCGGATCCCCTGCTGCTCTCGTGAGGTCAAACATGGCATCACCTTTCTGGTGATATCAGTGGTACAACACGGCTTACGTAGAATGTAGCAGATTGCATTTTTGAGGCTGCAGGTGCACCGTCAGAGTACCAGGTGGCTGTGCGTAGATATGCTGACGCAGCACAAATGGTCTCTTTCGCCCTCACAGACTTCAGAGCTCACTGTGCAAATGATATGGGCAGCCCTTTGTAACAGATGCTCATGCACTGTGGCAGTCCTACTGCTGTGAGCGCTGGCCTGTTGTCACCGGTAGCATCATCATCAGTAACAGCATCATCTGTTAAATATTCATTTGTTACTATGTCTCTGTTTTGCTCTCTGCTTTGAAATGGAAATTGTTGCAAGACAAACTCAAAAAAACATCAGTAGAGGGCGCTACAGCACAAGCCCTGTGTGAGTCCTCTGGATAGATGGCCTAGAAGGCTGTCTTTTTGTTTTGTTTTGTCTATTATTTCTGAAGAAATTAAATTTCTGAATTATTAAAAGAGATGATAGAAATTATAAAAATGATGGTTGTTTTTCTTTTGGGTTTGCTTCTGGGCACTACAGGCAATTATAAACCCTTTACTGCAGCAAAGCATCCAGTACGGGTGCCTGCTGTTCTACAGTTCCTGACAGATAGAAGCATCATTAACCAGCAGATTTCATTTAACCAAATCTAAGTGTTTTTTGCTATTCATCTCTCGCTTTTCTATTTAGTTTGCAGATACTTCCCGTCATATATGCCCCTCTTTCTTCTAGATGTCAACAATTATAACAGCTTCAAAACAAAACAAACGTTCTCCTTCCATTAATATACATAAATATAAAATATATATATAAATATTTTTCTTATTCTCGACAGAAATGGCGAGAAAAGTGTTTACTTTTGGGAGAGGACAGAGGATGGTGTCTGGTCTCACAGCAAACAGCTTGGGATTGACAGCTGATGCCACCACCTGAACTAGCAAAAGAATAATGAGGATCGGGAGGAAAGATAAAAACACACCAGGGGACTTTAATAAAAATACATATTTAATATTCATGATCTAAGCACGGTGCTGAGCGAAAGAAATAAAAGGCATTTCTGCCACAGTGTTAAATGTGAGCCAGTTTGGTTCTTTGCTGAATTCTTGCTGTTACTGATAACAGTCCTGATACAGTGAAAATAGGACTGGTGGTGGATGAAATAGGGCATGAATAGAAATAGCTCAGTAGCCTGGGCACCAGTCTCTGGAGGGAGTGCTGTGTTAGTTGCCTCATGTGTGCTGTTAAGCTGATGGCTGTCTATTCTCCATCCAGGTGCGTGTGTGGGAGATCCAGCCCAGGACTCACAGGCTCCTGGAGTCCATGAGAAAGCATAAGGCCTCTGCCAAATGCATTAAGATTAAAGGCATTGACAAGGAATGTGTTATTGCCAGCTCAGATGGGGCCTGCATAATCTGGGACCCGGTTGAAGCCAGAACTCGCCCACTCAACCCCTTCTGCTTTCTTTTTGCTGAAACACATTCATGTAAAGAAATTATTGAAATGATTTTAGTTCCTAATATTTGCCATTACCTTATTAAACTTTTTAATAACTTTTGCAAAACATCCTGTAAAAATACTTGTTTTCCTCAGGGTGTGCTGTTTCCTCTCCGTGTCTGTCAAGTGGTCACAAATAATTGTGATCTGCACTGCCCCACTGTACCTCCCATTATTACTGAAAGAACCACAGCGGGGCTTCAACACCATAAGTCAAATGAAACAAAACTTTCACCGTGCTCCATTATGTTTGATGAAGTTCAGAAATGTTCAGAAACTATAAACTGGTGTGCTCTTGCCTCTGGTTGTATTTTTTCGTGTCAAGGCAGCCCTAACAGGGCAGCGTGACAGTGATAGCGCATTGTTCTATCAGTTAAGGCAGCATTTGTTCCCGCAGCATACAGCATATGTGACTCAGGAAACCAGATGGGCTCTGCTGTCTACTTCATCTTTAGGGATGACATTTTCTTCTTTGCAGTAAAAGTGTCACGGAGGGAAAACCGGCGCTTCATTTAGAGGAATAACATTAGTTAACTACTGGGCCAAGACGCTGCAGAACTGATTATATATGCTGCGGCACTCTGAAAGAAAAACACTCTGCTGTGTATTTTATCCTTATAATCAGAACTTTGAGTTGGTACTACATTAATGTTTTAAAGGCTTGCAGCTTTATGTGCGAGCCTCCTCACATCAAAGACAATAAAGCATGGGCCGTGCATGCAGGAACATATCAATCTGCTTTATAGCATTTTTAATTAAATTCAATTTCAATGCAATGCTATTCATAAAGAACCAAATCGCAACAATAGTCACCTCGAGGCGGTTTATATTTTAAGGTAGAGACCCTACAATAATCCAAAGAAAACCCCAATGATTGGATGACCCCCTATGAGCAAGCACTTGGTGACAGTGGGAAGGAAAAACTCCATTTTAACAGGAAGAATCCTCCAGCAGAACCAGGCTCAGGGAGGGACGGGGCAATCCGGTACATCTGGTTGGGGAAAAGTCGTCCCTCTTCACCTGTGTGTAGTCTTTTCGGGTCCTCTGTGAGAGGCCTGGATGCTTAAGGGTCCTGCCTGGTATCATTGCCCCTCCTAGGACTGCACTTCTAGGCAAAAATCTTGGATGTCCTTCCTGGGATCTGCTAGAGTCACTCACCCTGAACAGACACCAGCAGCAAGAAAGTCCTGGGTTTGAATCCACCATGAGGCAAGGTTTGTGTGTTCTCCCCATGTCTGTTGATTCAGAATTTCTCGTAGGTGTGAATGTTTGTCTGTCTATGTTAGCTCTGCGACAGACTGGCGACTGGTCCAGGGGAGACGGGGGTTTGAGAATCTCTCTAAACATAACATCAAATAACTGAAAGAGGAGGCTGAAACAGGAAGGAGGCAACTGCCAAACAGAGGTGATTACGGCTTTGCCACAGACAGCTCAGCATTATAATGATAGATGGTAGCCACTCAAAGGTGCCCAAGGCTCATTATTTCCGAAGTTAAAAAGTTGGATAGTGAATGAAGCAAATATTTTGGTCCAAGACTTTTGGCAGACTTCCTTGTAGCTTCATTGGACTTAAAAAAATCCTGAGCAGATCTGATTTGCTGTGACTAAGAAAACATAAAAAAAACAGTCTGTGCAGAAGCACAACTTCAATTTAAACATGATTTAATTTCATGGAAGTTAGATTTGCTTGACTATATTTTGCATTGCTTCTGTGGTTTCACGTGAAAAGGTGGTGTGTTTGGGAAGTGATGCATGACAGACAGAGAGAGACTTCCTCTTTGAGTCAGATGCTGCTTGGAAAGTAGGCCTCCGGCTTTGCTTGGTTGGGTACGGGCCTTCAGACTCAGCGTGTAGTATTCAGACTGCAAGCCCTTCTGCTGTATGCACTGACAGCTCTTTCAGGCTCTCAGCTTAGAGCACTTCATGATTTTTCTCTCTTTCCTCTCAAATTGAGCCTCCTGGTGGGATTGTTGTTTCCTACCGACAACAACAGCAGGTATTTCATATCATCATCAACGCCACTATGAAGGGAAGAAGAGTAGGAGGCTCTCGGAGAAAACTTGGCTCAGTCTCACTCATCAGGTTGCATTAGAAGGCAGGAGGAGCTTTGGTCATAACGCTTTTGCTCGCTGCTGCAATAAATCTGCAGTTTTTAGTGTTATTATAAATGACAGCACAGTGTGATTAAACATATCTATGTGGTGAGCAAACGAGATAAGCTCTCCCATGCTTCACGGCCCAGTAATGATAGTAATAATCCAGAACACTGTAACCTGTGATAAAAGCTTCCAAGGCTTAGCTAATGAATTTCTGCTGGAGGCTACTGGGGTCACTCGCACGCGCACACACGCACACGTTCAAGATATGCACCCCTTCTTTTTTATTCAGAACTGCTAGATTTCAGGACATTAGACTAGCAGTTTCATTAGCAGCCATATCTCTGTGAAAGGCCAATAAACAAGAGTTTAATTTACTGGCATTGGCCTCAGGGGAGAGAGCTGACTGCAGGGAGCTTTGACAGCGTTACCCACGTAAGTAATATCATCTTCGCAAAAAACGATTCATTGTATAACAGAAGTTGAGGTATGCTGGCAGTAAAACGTGGAATAATAAAGGAGACTCCATATAAAAGATGCACTGATGCAAATGTATCTTCAGCCAAAGGATCTGTGGAATGTGGAAATGTGAAATGAAAGATCTTACACTTGTGATGACTTTAGAATAGCATTATTGATTTCTTCATAAAACAGCCTCACGCTGCATTCGATTTTGTGCTGACGTCTAAATGGTTTTCTACTTCATTCCAGTATTTCCCTTTAATAGGGTATTTAAAAGTAGAATGGGAGGTACTTCAGCAGAGCCAGTTCCCAGTTTGGATTCAGGAGACAAACACCCTCTCTACTTTTAAGATTAGACTTAAAACTTTTCTTATCGATAAAGCTTACAGTTAGGGATGGATCGGGTGATCCTGAACCCTTACTTAGTTATGCTGCAATAAGTCTGGGCTGCTGTCAGCTTTCCATGATGTTTATATGCCACTCCAGATTTAATTATTAGTTATTATTACTTTCTGGTTCTCTTCCACACTGTCATTTGTCTTGTCTTCCTCCCCTCACCCCCAACCGGTCACAGCAGATGGTCGCCCCTTCCTGAGCCTGGTCCTGTTGGAGGTTCCTTCCGGCTTAAAGGGAGTTTTTCCTTCCCACTGTCTTTACAATATAAAGTGACTTGAAATGACTGTTTGTTTGTTTTTTGACTCGGTGGTACATAAATAAAAACATTAAAATGTATTGTTCAGTTCAAAACTCTATCTGCTAGAGGCAAGTAAGATTTTACATTAAAACTCATATGATGTAAAATGTTTATATAATTGCTAAACACATGGAAAAGTTCTTGAACATAAGTGCAGGGGTAAAAAAGCTTTTTCAATTTTTTATTCAACCAAATTATCAAGTATAAAAACAATTATTCTGTGCGGGGTGGGGCGGGGGGAGGTGGGTGGGGTCATGGCAAGAGAAACTAGCAATGCTAAACTAGAAATCCTTTCTTTCATAACAGTTCAACATTCTCTGACAATGTCTTCCTAAAAAAAATGTGACCAACTCTTTCATACAAAACTCATCCACATCTTTATTTTAATACACATGCTGACTATTTCAAATCCCCCTTAATTTCAACAGGATTCAAATTCCATGACCCTCCCTTTTGAGCCATTCCTTGTTGCAAAGACCCACTCATGGTTCAACTTAAACTTTCAGGCAGATGGTCCCTCATTATCTTTAAGCATTCTGAGACAGGATGCATAACTCACTTGACTACAAGCTTCCAAACGCTCAAGATAACCTCAGACCATAAAATTTCCACCCTCATGTTTCACAGCTGGTATGAGGTTGCTCCACTGAAAAGCTGTCTTAATTATTTTGTACCAAACATGTCTGTCTTACCAGAGCATTTATCATTACTCCAAATGCTCTGGTGTTTTTCTGTTTCATTGAAAAACTGTAACATTAACGGTATGTACTCTTTACAGCTCCTCTCACTCTGTCTTAAGAGTAGAACAGGGTGAGTTCATTCAAGAATTGATAGTATTGATATAAATGTTGGTGTGACAGGATCGATACTTTGTTTCTACCCTCAGTGTTCAGTATACATCCAACTGAATTGTGTTAAATATTTTTTTTCTTTGGAAATGAAAAAATGTACCTAAAACCACTGTGGACTATGAAAAATGTCTGAACCTTTTTGTGTTGACTGTCACATCATGTTATATGTTATTTATAGCCTGTAGCACATTTAAAGAACAGAAACTGACTGGAAGTGCCTTAGAGACGGACACATTTACATTCCAGGTCTGTTTTTCCAAAAAACTGTTTCAGGATCCATGAAAAAGCTGAGAGGTGTGTTTTGTTGTATTAGCTAATTATTGTGGAAAGCAAAACAGTGATTTAATGGCCATTAAGATCTGTTCATAATTTGCAAAATTGATGATGATTGATCTCAGAAATCGTGACACACTGCTCTCCCCTGCCTTGAACTGCTTTTAAAGGTTAAACGTATATTTATATTTGGATCTAAATGCTTATCCAATGCAACTGTATTAATCTTATAACGTCATTGGGGTGATTTTCTGCCGAATTTGTTTTGACTTTAGAAGTGCATCACGTTCATAATATTTTATTTGTATTCAGGATTTTAAATGACCGGCCTGTATGACCACAAATCAAGCTATATACAGGGCTCTCTTAGGTCATTCGTGTGTGGGGAAAGTGGGAGGGGGCAGCTACACAATCATAAGCCTTCTTATGAAGGCGAAGTTGGGTGCAGTGGGAGAGGAGCGCGCAGTGCTGCAACTGGACGGCGCAGCGGCTCGCATTGTCCCGGCCATGACGAGATGCTGCTTGTGACAGCGGTGTCGGGATGATAATGAACGTCTTCAGTAAGTGTTGGGATGGACGAGGGAGGTTTTAAGTCAGAGCGCGGTGGAATAACAGTGTGCTGTTGTGTCTCTTGGCTCCTCCGCGATGGTGGCACCCCCGTGCGCTTTCCCCTCTGCTATCCGGTCAAGGGACGCTGGCAGAGGAGTGACAGACCGGCATCGGAATTCCTACAATTATCAGTCTCAGAATAGCTCGGCACGGGAGTAGAGGTACTGTCATGGAGAAACAGAGCAGAGCCAACAAGGAGGAAATGCTGACATCGAAGGAGGAGAAGCGCAAAGAGAAGAAGCCGAAATCTGGGAAGCTTTTCCGCAAGAAATCGTTAAAGTCTGTGGGGAGTTTTATGAACAGAATTATCAAAACTTTGGGCACTTTCACCCACTTTGGAGACGCTGACGCGCAGGACGCGGAGGATGATGATGGAGGGTTTCGGAATGGCGCACCTTGCACCCTCAGCGCCAGCTCAGGAATAATCAGAGAGGATGTACAAGTAGTTCGGGATCGGGTAGTGAAAAACACTTCGAGCACGTCGTCTTCTCTGTGCACCGGCAGAGAGAAACTACTTTACCAATACGGAGACAAAATCCCAGGTGTGCTGGGACTGAAAAACCACGGCAACACCTGTTTCATGAACGCCGTGGTCCAGTGTTTGAGCAACACCGACCTGCTCGCGGAGTATCTGGGACTGGAGCGATACAAGATGGACATGAGCCAAACCAGAATGAACGGGGTGGTGAAAAGCGACGGGACGAGGCATGTCAGGGGAGAAGTCACGGAGCACTTGGCGTCACTTGTCAGAGCCCTCTGGACTCTGGAGTACACCCCTCAGCTGTCTGTGGATTTCAAGGTACACCGCCCCCACCCCCACCACCACCCCCGAATTTAGTCTGCAGGTGGTTGTGAGTTGTCTAACGTGAAAGGCACACATAGGCACAAAATGAAAGGTACTGGAAACAGTATTAAAAAGGGCACTGTAGCAACCAGTTAGTTACTGCATTATTAGCTCCTTGGTAAGTACAGGTGTTCTGTTTAAACGCACATAATCACATGTTATTCAGACAGTATGCCTTTAACACCACTATGATTATTCTCAGTGTCCTGTTCAGATGATTATCATTTTGTATAATAGCACAGCACCAACTCCTCTGCCATGGTCAACAACAAGGGCGCAGTGCTTTGCCCTGACACTCCAGGGTTTCCCTGACAGGTGATAATGACACTGGTGCTCAGAGTTGCAGCAGTCTGAGGGCACAAGGTGAGCAGGTGCCTGGCTCTCATGCTGTTGCTGGGTTTGCACATGAAGACTTGATGGATACTACTAACTAAAACTTTAAAAAGGTTCACTCTGCTCGCATTATTTTATGAGCACTGGGTTAGAAGAGGTTAATTAAGGGGAAAATCGTTTAGATTTACCTGACTTGGTCACCTCTATTTTACAGTATTTATTTATAGTAGGTGAAAAAGTTGTGATGCAAAGTGAGCACCAGAAAGAGATGATTTACTTTACACTTAAGAGACTTTCTTCCTTGAGGATCAGGGACAGTGAGCACTATCAGGAGACCCTCAGGCTTTTCCTACTCTACCCACGCTGAAGATAGAGATAGAGGGGAAATGCAACTGTACTTTATCTGCCTGAAGCTCTTCTTTGCTCTGGATTTCTCTGAGCCTTAGCTCAATGCAAGAAGTAGATAATATTGGAGCGGCGAACAAAGAGACTCACAGTGGATCTATTCTTGGAAATGCTAATTACTCTGTGAAGATGACTGCTGAAAGATCTTGACCCCTGCAGCACAGACACGTGCATGATTTTTTTGTCACACCTCATTGTGGTTACAGAGAATCGGAAGGTTTACCTGAAAGCCAGATAGCCAGATTATCAGGGTTTCGCAGCCTATTAACGGAGTGTTGATCATCACGGAGGTTTTTTTTTTTTTGTCTTGACTCTTTTGCTGTCCCATCTGTTGTTCTCTCCGAAAAAGTCCTCGGTCAAACATAATTGATGCTGCCAATAATTTTTCGATCCCACACTTTCATTTCCTTCTGATCTCGGGAGACTCTGATATCACATTTTATTACTAAAACAATAAGAGGAGAGCACGGAAACATCTTGCCAAGATTAAAAGAAAAAGAAAAAAAAAACCCTCTTCTTTATATGTGATGAGATGTTTCCTGCTATAAACAGACACACACACACACACACACACACTGGATTTCTTGGCTGTGGTTTGTAACCATAGGAGGTCCAGAGTTCGTGCTGTCTGGGTTTTCTGAAATTGCCTGTTGAGTAATACCACAGCTGCCTGAAGGGAGGCATTATAAAATGATCAGATAGCTCTGAGGCCTGTTTCTAAGAGGCTAAATTAGCTCCCAGTTGCAGGAACTCCAGACAGCACAAACCAATAATAAACAATTCTCCACAAAGGACTAAGCTTTGCTTTAGTAGCTCTATTAATCTAGTCGTTTTTTAAGTTGATTATCTTTCTTTACTGGCATCTGAAAGTTGCGTCTTTTGTCAGAAGAGGACAAACCACAGTACCCATCTTCATATCAAATTGACTTTTATAAGAAAAGATAAAAGGCCAGGCTTGGAAAGGGTTCTCATTTTGAAAAGGACCCTAGGTAGAATTTATAGTGCCGCACTTTATATTTTAAGTAATGATGCTGCTGGTGCTGTAAATGTCGAATCATCCTGGTTTGATCAGCAGATCTTTACAGTTAATGACTCAGCAGAGGTCTGTTCCAGTCCTGCTGTGGAGGAAAAACAAGCTTTGTGCTACATTCCAGTACCACCTGGCTTATAGGACAGCACAGGTAGAAGGAGGGAGGCAGCTTTTATAAGTATTTGCAAAAAAACCCAAAAAAAAAAAAAGATTAAGTACCTCTGGGTTGCTTTGTGATAACACCAGCACTGGCAGTGTGTCCAAGGCTTCGGCTCCCACTGACGTGTCTCTCACATTGCGGCTGAGGTGCCGAGTTTCTTCAACCTGTGAGCAGATGTGTTGTTTTGATCTGTTCATCGTCGCCCCCCCCAACGGGGTGGTGTGTTTGCACAGAGGGGCCTAGATAGGAACAGAGCCTGAAACTCAAACAATTACTCAACAGCCAGTTTACTGGTTTCCATAACATGAGAGGCCTGAGAAAGAAGGGAGTTTGGGAGTTAGGGTGAGCAGGCGCGACGGCTGGACGGGAATCCTCCTAGCGGCGTGTATTGATAGGCCGGTTTGGGAAGCATATGCTGTGGTGAAAGTGGGTCTTTGTCACAGGTGTGAGTAATTACGAGCTCCATGTTAAGGTTTGCACAATTATCTATGCTGCAGGGTGCAGAACATGACTCACAAAGAGATCTACGTTAGACTGCAGTGATAGTGATAATGGTCATAGTGTTGTGAGCAGTGTTGGTCAAGTTACTTGAAAAAAGTAATTAGTAACTAATTACTGATTACTTCCCCAAAAAGTAATCCCGTTACTTTACTGATTACTTATTTTCAAAAGTAATTAATTACTTAGTTACTTAGTTACTTTTTAAAAACACGATACACAACCTGAATAGGTGATAAAGTGATAGATCTTTCAGCCCAATTCTACTTTTTCTACATACTCCATCATACAAAATGTAATCAAATGGAAAAGTCCTTTTTAAAACTTGTTTTATTAGTTTTAATCTTTTAACTTTATGCATCAAGCAAAAATTTAATTATATGCAACATTCTCTGACTGGAAGAAATTTGTTTAATATTTAAACCTATTTTCTGCACATTCCAGCACATAAAATATATATATTTTATGTGCTGACTAGCGGCCCTGTTGCTCTATTTTCACCTGTAAAGCAGGGGTGGCGTAGGCGGAGGTTTACCCTGGTGCAGGTGTGCCGCAGCGGTCAGTGGAAGAATCCGCGAGTTTCTCTGTGAATTTCCCATTATGTCGTAGCACAAACCGTGCTTGCTTGGAAGTTTAGGGGTTTTTTTCGCTGTAAAAAGAAGTTTTCTTCCCATGCACAATGCTAATGGACACGAATGTTTTTGTCACTTTTTATGGAATCAAACTTAAAGTAAGGTCAGTACTTCCACGCTTTAAACGCTGCACGCTTGTACTCTCTCCCGCACTGGATATATGATCCATTGTTGATCTGCACACAGCTGTTGCCACAAACGTTGTGGCACTGTCATGAGACATTCTTGCAAAAAATCTCGGTTTTAGTAACGCAGTAACGCAGCGTTCCTACGGGAAACTAACGGTAATCTAATTACCGTTTTTGCAATAGTAATCCCTTACTTTACTCGTTACTTGAAGAAAAGTAATGCGCGTTACAAGTAAGGTGTTACTGTCCATCTCTGGTTGTGAGGGTGTTGTTATTTTAACTGAATCAAAAATACACAAAAAATATTTTAATAATTCATTTGATTACATTTAAGTTTTCCATGTAATATTGTTACATAAGTACAAAATGTTCAATTTAATGGAATCTTACTATATATGTATACACACATATATATCTATATCTATATATATATTATTATTAATATATATATATATATGTGTGAAAGCTTTTAGCTATATATTATTATTATATATATATATATATATATATATATATATACATACCAAGCATATTTTTAATTGGTTAATGATTAATTATATGAATAAATACGCCTTTGATTTTATATATTTTTGTTGCATATTATTGAATATTATTGCTTCATAAATATTTGGAGGGCAAAAAACTATGAAGTAAGCACCTAGAGTTATATCACCAATGGTTAAAAAGGAACAATAATAATTTTAACAAGCGCCTGAAATCATTGGTTGAATGTTTAAATAGCTAAGTGGAAATGGATGAAATATAAAGCTGAACTTAAAAAAAAGTAAATAGTTAACTGATGATGGATGAACTGCATAAATATTTAACTTTGTCTAAATACAGTGGCTTGTTATCATTATATCAGAGACACCAAAACAACAAAAAAAGAAAACATGGCCTTTTCCACAGCCTTAATTATATCACTGACACAATTGCCACCTTCAGAGGGCTGATGGTAATTACTGTTATTACTTTGCTGTAATGACTAGCTGCACAAAAGCTTTAGGTTAGCGCAGGTCATGGTTCACAGTTAATGTCAAAGCATTTCTTCAAAACGAGCCTGAATGCCTCAGGCTTGTTCCCCGGCTGTAAACGACTGCTGTGCTAGACTGATTTTCCCCTGATTGGTCTCATTCAGAAATATCTGTAATGTAAGGTATGATAGTGCGATCCTAGGCTGGGCTGTTGGACCGAATGTAAAGTCTGTTTAGATCTTACAAGACACATATTTGAGACTGCAGAGGGTTTATTTCAAACACTGGTACATGCCTAAGACTTTTCATAGTAAAGGTACACCATCTATACTGGTAAAAATAAGCCATCACTGCCAGTGTCACTTTACCCATAACCCAGTGTTCATGGTCTGACTCTGCAAATAGCTCTGATTAGAAGTCACCATAGTCTACCATAATAAAATATGTAGCTTCTGCACAATCTCATATTATGTTGATAGTTCGTGTAGCAGCATCATAGTTTTGATTTTTAAAAAAAAAAGACCACACTTGGAAGAAGTTTGCCTTCAGAACTTCCAGTTTTTGATACACAATTAACAGTGTGAAAGGTCCAATTAAAAAAAAAAGTCACAATCCTTCCCTAAACAAAAATAAACCCCAACTGGCAATTGGTTTTGGGGTTTCTTTTTGCAGAATAAGACCTCTAAGTCCAAAAATTATAAGGTACTTAATGACAGTCCTGGAAGGGAATTAGTGTGATGCTCCAGTGGCAACATGAACATGGTGATATCACATACACAGTAGCTTCCAGGTGTTATCTTCAATTCAATTCAATTCAATTCAATTCCGCTTTATTTACATAGCATCAACTCAAGGCTCCTTGTATTGTAGGATAGAGCCCCTACAACAACACAGAGAAATCCCCCTGTGAGCAAGCACTTGGTGACAGTGGGAAGGAAAAACTCCCTTTTTTCCAGGAAGGAACGTCGGAAAGAACCAGGCTCAGGGGGCGGCAGCCATCTGTCGTGGTTGGTGGGGGGTGAGATGAGGAACACAAGACAAGCGACATAGTGTGGAAGAGAGCCAGGGAAAATAACAAGTAATAATTTAAGTGTGGTGTATGAACACATAGTGAGTGAGGCCCGCAATATTTGCAAAAACATACATAATTTCATATATATTTTCCGTAGGGATTATTAAAGTATTCTGATTCTGAAAAAGAGTCTGTTCAGTTTTATTGTTTTATGACTTCACAAATGACAGTTGTGAAGCGAGTTGACACTGTTGTGTCAGCTGACGGGGACGCCTCCTAAATGAGGAGAGATTTCATGTCTCAGCTGACCTTGAGAATGCCTCCAGAAGAGGCTGAGGAGGTGGCCTAAGATGGGTCTTGGCTTCTCCAGAAGTCTTCCAGACTCAGATGTGGGATAGCAAATGGAATAACAGTGAATGGATTGATACTATATATTTTTAGATTATATTGATATACGCTACCAAGAACAAAGACTGTGTACTATAGAGCTAATGTTATCTGAGCATTTTCACAGAAGGAGGCCGGGTGAATCATAAACTGTTGAAAGTGTCAGTGTCCTCAAAGGGTTAACATAATGGAAATGTTGGTCAACAGAGGCGTGGATTTCCAGTCGTTTCAGCTAAAAATAGCAGCTCTGTATTCATTAACTGTGGTGTCTCTTCCGACTGCCGTATCTTGTAGCTATTGCAGTGACAAAACTCTTCACTTTTTGCTTCCTCGAGATGCATGAGGCAAGGGAAACTTCGCTTTCATGACAAGATCAGAAGACAAGATTAGAGAACCTTATTGCTCAGCCGAGATTATGCCAGCATTTTTTATGTTTATGAATTTTTATGTTCACTTTTTGCTCCTGTCCACATTTCAGTAATTACTTTGAAGAGGCAGTCCCAGCTCCACATCTATTCCTCTATCTTCCTAACAAACAGCTGCACACAGTCAGGCTGGACAGCTGCCCAGCACAACTGCACCTTTTATATTGCGAGCTGAAGCAAAATTCATTTACTTGCTTTTGCACAAGGACACTTCAGGGCTGGTTTAGCTGTTTTTTGTTTTGTTTTTTTTAATTCAGCATATCTACCCATTTATTAAAGAACTGAAATGGTAGCTCTCGACTCTCAATCCTCCAGCTTAGGCAGACACCCTACATCACGTTGGGGTGTAATAGCTTTAAGAGGCATATCACATATTAGTGTCAGTCTTTTGTTCCCTCTGCAATGATCTCTCATCACAGCCTCTGCTTCGCCGGGCTGCCAGCTGCAGTTCACGAAGCAAATTCTTTGCCTAATTGAGTTGTGTGCAATTCACATGTGAAGTGACATTAAACTGTACTTGAGTTGATGCAGTCTTCAACCTGCTTTTAAGCAAAATGTTATCCGCACCTCTTGTTTGATATGAAAATCTTGAAATTTTAGTTAAATTAGACAACAAGGTGGGTAGATGATAAATGCAGATTGGCTAAACTTTTACTAGAAAGCATGTTTTTTTTTAAGTATTACACAAAAGGCAGATTTTGCACATTCTTAAGTCAAAAGCGTGGGCTGGGCTGAGACGAGGGAAGCGTGAAGTGCGTTAGTGCAAATTTGCAATTCTGGGATTCCTCTGATCAGCGTTCTGTGGAGAAGCCCAGGGTACATCTGCCCATTCAGGAGGCTCAGCTATACCAGCGAACACACTGGGGCTGTTAAAACCAGTAAACAAGCAGTCCAAGAGATTCGCATATTGTGGGAGTAACTTGTGTAGAAAGGATATCTTAACGAGGCACTTTTTTGGGTTCTCCTGACACTGCTTTAAATCTAACAGGCTGTCAAATTATAAAACTCAAATAACAACC
The DNA here is from genome assembly GCF_018398535.1 of Haplochromis burtoni. NCBI lineage: Eukaryota > Metazoa > Chordata > Actinopteri > Cichliformes > Cichlidae > Haplochromis > Haplochromis burtoni. Next base: position 1,123,349 of record NW_024582406.1, on the reverse strand, counting down.
AAAACAGAATGGGGGAGTATGTGAATGGAATAGATATTATTTTAATGAAGGTTTCTCTCTGAAGTCGATCCATCCGTTGAAATAAATAAATAAATAAAATAAGAGACTTAAATTGTGTCTGCTTTTCTTTTCTCCAGGCTACAGTGTCCAAGTATGGATCACAGTTTCGTGGTAATTCCCAGCACGATGCCCTGGAATTTCTCTTATGGCTTCTGGATCGCGTCCACGAAGACGTCATTCTGGCCTCCCACAATAACAACAACAAGACCAAAGCTCCTGGAAAGGTAGGACTGAAGCAGTTAGCATGTATGCAGTTAATTTCCAAAATTTACATAGAAACTCTTATACATATGTACTCTTGGAAATGATCTTCGTAAAGTCATAAAAGAGTATACTGAACCATGTAAAATACATCACATCTGGATCTCAGCTCTACAGACACATCAGTAATAATTTAATATAAATGATCTACTTGCTTAACTAATGCAGAAGTAATACATGACTAAATATGTGATTTAATGAATAATCTGTTTCTCCTTCTTTGGCTTGATATATTATACAGGCATTGTTATTTCATGAGCTTAAATAATATTTAAGGAGTCATAATTTTGTCAATGTTAATCAAACTCAGCGCACAGTTATATAATTAGGGTTATGAATCAGTGTGTTTGTAGTGTAAGTTGCCTAAACGCTCCACTGTACATTTGGTCTTTGTTTATGCATCTATAGTATTCATGGCCTGTAGCCGTGTAGCTAATGAGAGCGCATCCATCATTCAGATCTCATGTGCTTCTCTTCCCCCCAGTGGCTCATATCTCGTGTTGTTTATTATCAAGCCAGCGAGTCTAACCTCACTGATAACGTCCCGACTGGCTTCGATAATTCCACAGATAACATCGCCATAGTCACATCTTCACAGGTCAGCTTCGAAATTTGTCTTGCAAAGCAGCTTTTCATGTCACCAGATGTAATGTGGCAATCTGCACTTTGCAATATTGCCCTGTGTCTAATGCATTGCCAGTGGACAAAGGGAATACAAGTATGGCAATTTAGTGTTTGATTTGTTCTCAGCATGTCTTCTCCTGAAGCCATGCCTGCAGGCACGATGCATCCAGATACCCCTTGAAGAGAACTTTGAACTGCTCTGCCGTGAGACATTAAAGCAGAATTTTCATGCATTATTAAAAATATGTTTTTACTTCTGAAATAGATATACCTCTTTATTTGAAGTGTTATTGGGCTGATAACCAATTTATGAGAAGTGCTGTTGGTGAGTCATTGCAAATAAATCCACTCATCTCACTGCCCCATGTTTCCCAAGGCAATAATTTAATGTGTTGTTTCAACATGTGATTGTGAGATAGGGATAAAGAAGCCTGACACTCCCAAGGTTATACGTTAATTAGCTTTAGATATGAAATATGCCTTTTTCCATGAGTTTTGTATAATTGAGTTATAATACATAAATGAATGGTAGTTATATAGTTTCTTTCTACTCAATTTGAGCACTCAAAGCACTTTGTATTGCAAGTCTCATTCACCGAGTCACACACAGACACATTCAAAAGCGCTTTTATCTGTGCTTAAGTGCTTTTTATCTTTGATCACTCACACATCAAAGATACTTTGATTGTAGATTAAAAACTTTACATCTACTAATTTCAATTCGTAGATGACCCACACTGCCACCTGAGTCAGAGCCACCCAATGTAGGGGAGTAAGTCACTATTTGTAAAACAGCGAAACAGCCCAAAATATGCATTCATAATCAAAGTTTTCCTGGAAAAAATATGGTTTAAGTTAGTTAAAAATGCAAATGTTAGAGATTATAGTGCAAATGTATTCTCTGTAAAAAGATTGTGTAGAATATGACTTTTGATCCTTGTTTATTTTTGTTTTGGTATGAACACGTCATCTGGACAAATTTCACCATCAGTACTAGATTTGCTAACGAGCAGCTGTCTCTACATCTAGTCAACTTTCACTGATTTTGGATCAGCAGGTTAAATTTTGAGTGTTGTTTTTGAATTGTTTTCTTGTTTGAGTTTAACCTCCTAGGATCTGGTGTCCACATATGGGGACATCACATTTTGGGTTGTCTAGACCACAATACAAAATTTTGCTCCTTCAAATGGCTTTCAAATGAGCCGTATTGCTCTAAGCGGCACAACTGTTGTTTCTCATTTTGTTTTTGTACTCAGGAAAAATGCTGTTGTGTTCAGACACCAAATAAAGACTTTTGCACATCATTACTCAGTTGTACTTTATAGTGTTGTATCGAACACTATAAAGCCTAAATAGCAAAGAGAAATTAAAAATGCATGCCATGAAAAAATTTGGGCCTTAGGAGGTTAAACAGCCTTTTAACAACAAACAGCTGTCCAAGCAGTGGCCAAGAACATGTTTCAGTACAGGAAATGCATCAATATCGAAAGCTGAAAATGGCTCTTGTGTACAGTGTAAAAGATGTTTACATAAAAGTGCAGTCGACATCAGAATCCAGTTTAAAACCAAGCAGCAACCTTGGAATTCAAATGCCTATTGGGTATCTTTATGTCTAATCTCTTTGCAACTAGATTTGTCTTTTATATGTTTTCTAGACAAATAATCAAAGAATATTTAAAGGTAACAACTTACAGTGCTTTGATGAAGTAATCACCGAAGTTATATCATTGATTTTTAACAGGGTAGCTAGCATCTGTAGCCTATTATATTTCAAAGTGACCTTCCAAGTACTTATTGGGATGTCTTTTGTTCTCAGTTAGAAAGGAGGAAAGTCCTTGTTTTCAGAAGGTGCACTGTCAGCATGTCATTAAAAGGCCAAAGCCACACTGTATAGCATTTCTCCTGTCTTCTCTGTAGTGTAGCTGTGAGAATTTGGAGCTCTGTTCACTTTGCCCTTTTTGTGTGACCAGCCCGATGAATCACTTAAATTATTTTTTCTTCTATTTCTTTTTACATCACACAAAGACCCATCTGATGTCTCTTAACTGGAGTTTACCTCCTGCTGTAATCTCAGCTCGGAGTTATAGTGAAAGATGGGGTGAGGCTTTCCCATATGGAAAAGATATATATAAATCTTATAAAGTTTGTATCTGTCTTGTGTGAAACTTGTATGAAAAGCATATAAGTGTGAAAACAGATATAAGATCCTTGAAAAATTATATAATGAAATTTGTATGTTTTGGATACTTACTAAAACAATGTATGAAAGTAATGCGAAAGTGGCCACTTTCATGAGTAAATCATGTAAGCCTTATATGATTTACTCATGAAAGTGGCCACTTTCATGAGTAATCACATATAAGTTTTTACTATTTCTTTTCTGTATGGGTTAGGCCAAAGGAGGGAGGGTCAGGACTGTATCTTTGAGTAAACTTGGGTGTGCAAGGGACATGAGAGGATCTTAGGACTGGAGAGCTGCTGATAAGGTATGTTACGCGCCTGCGGCACCCCCCGGGAAAATTTTGTCACACCTTGCTCAGCACAGCTGGTGTGGCTTGTAGGATATAAAGGTTTAAAAAAGCATGTTGACTTTTTCCTTGATCCTGATATATGATGGTGTCAGCATCAGGATTCATTTGATCAAAGGAGCTGGATGTTTACTGGGGTGTTCCTGCTCAACACCTTTACATCCACTTAGAGAAAAATTGCAACAGCATGTGAAGCTCATTTGTTTTTTCTTCATCCTTAAATTAGTTTAATATTGTAACCAAAATGTTTTACCTTGTTGAATACTTGATTTTATATCAAACAATGCAGATGTGATTGAACTGCAGACTTTAAGCTTTAATTCGAGGGGATTAACACCAGGTTAGGAATTAGTGCCATTTTTAAACTGTCTCCCATTTCCAGAGCCTCAAAACTAATTGGAAAACTGACTAACAACCCATTTCATAGCCAGGTGGTGGTGATGCCTATACCCTATATGCCTATAGTTAAGAAAAACAACTTCACAACATTGAACTAAGTCAGGAAAACTTTAAAAGATGTGGGCCTATCATTAATAGGAGCTACAGTCTATAGGAGATAGAGGGTTGCACTCGAGAACAGAAAGGTCAGATTACACACAAAAAACCCTGCATTGTTTTGTAAAACAAAAAAACAAACAAAAACTATTTGAACAGATGAAACCAAGATTAACTTATTAACTTATACCAGAATGGGAAGAGAAAAGTGCGGACGAATGGAGAAACAACACATGGTGGGTAAAACACCACATCAACTGTGAAACATGGGGGAGGCAGTGTTATGGCACGAGCATGTGTGGCTGCCAGTGGAACCTGGTCTTAGTCTTTATTGATGATGTGACGGCTGATAGAAGTAGCTGAATGAATTGTGTGGGGCTGTACTCTCTGCTCAGAAGAGCCAAATGCTGCAAAGCTGATCACACAGCTCTTCACGGTACAAAGTGATGATGACCCAAAACAAACTTCAGAAGCGACTCAAGAGATTCTCAATGCAATGGCCATGTCAGTCAACTCAACTCTACCTAGTAGAGCAGCTTTTCAGTTACTAAAGACAAAACCAAAGTCATAGAGACCCACAAATAAACAGCAAATCATAGCAGCTGCATTTCAGGGGAGGAGACATAGCAGCTAATGATGTCCATGGTGTCATGAGCTGGCTGTGTGCAGCAGGCAGGATGGGACAGCTTAGGATAGGACACAGCTTTGTTGCTGGTGTGCAGGTGATACAAAATTAAACTAAACTAAGCTGCAAATCCGGAACCTAAACATACGGAGAAACACACGGTGAAATACACAGCCATGAATGAGGGAGAACACGATAGTGGACTGAGGGAAACAGAGGCTTAAAGACAGAGGGAATGATGAGGGAACAGAAAACACATGAGAGACACAGCAGAGACGAATTAGACACAACAAGGCCAGGGGAGCAAAACTAAACACACTAAACAAGGGTTGCAAGACTTTCACAATAAAACAGGGAACAACGGAACACAAGACTATCAAACGAGCTTGACACAGGCAGACAGGGAGGAGTGAGGGAACATGAGAGACAGAGTGAGAAAGAGAGAGGAGACGAGAGAGACATGACAGGCTGGGGATCCATGGATAAGGATGATGGGCGGGAGGGAACATGGAATGACACACAAGGAAGGGAACGTGGGCGTAGAAGAGGGAAACAAGGCACAAGGACTGTGTCAAAAGGACCCAGGACCATGACACATGGGTTCTAGAAATCAGGAAGTTATTGACTGCAAAGGATTTTTTTTAAATCCAAGTATTAAAAGCAATATGCATTTAAAATTATGTTGTTTTTTTCCCCAGTTAACTATAGATATCTCTGTTGTTTTCAAAAGCAAAATTTAAAAAAAATAAAATCTCTGCTAAGAGACTTCAGACTCTGGAACAAGCTCCTCTGACATGTTTTTATCAGTAATTATTTGAGCGCTGTATAGTGCTGTAGTAGTAAATGCAGCATATGAATTTATATGCTTGGAGGTGTAGGAGAAAAATAGAGAGGCAGTAATCAGCACTATGGCCTCTGTGCTGAGGTGAAAACCTCATAAGAGTTGTTTGTTCAGGCCTTCTGCTATCAGGCTTTTTTTGCAGAAATCAAGGTTGTCATGGATTTCAGTTTTACTGGTAAAAAAAAAACATGTGGTCAGATGCTTAGTATCACATAAAGAAAGGAATATTCTAGTTATTCTATTTCCCATGAATCAGTCTACTCTTTGCCTTATCTTGTCTTTTGTCCTTCATACCTGTTACATATTGTATCTCTGTAGGAGGTACAATATGTAGCAAAGCTGTGGTATGCAGTTTGATATCACTGCCCCTCCCACAGAGGAGCTTTGTGAGGGGCAGAAAGGGCCTCGCTGACTCTGAGAAGTGCAACTGCAAGAAAGAGTGTAAATCACATTCCTTTAAAACTTTAAAGAGTCACTCAGGATCATGATTCTGTCTATGATTTTTGTGGGGGAGGTTTGCCTCACCTCACTGTTTAATGTTCTCCCCAGTCAGCTTTCTGTGGCTCTGGTGGCTGGCTGAGAGTCATCCAGGGTCACAGTCAGTTTACCAGTCCATGCACGTTCCTTCTCACAGCCAAGGAGTCTGCAAGCGCCGTTCTCTTCTGCTGCAAATCAAGGAGCCCGTTGGCTTTTTTTTCTAATTGTTTTTAAGCATCTGTTCTTAGTTACCATTTAGCGAAGGAGGGCCAGAGCCAAAAGAAAAGAGAGGACGAGGGAACCCCCGCTATCCCTCTCTGCTGATGACCTGCTTGTGCTGGTTTTGCTTTGTAGTTGGAGCGTTTCTGTTTTTGTAATCATAGGTGACATCCTCCCCACGCACACAATCAGAGTTGAACTATGCACATACTAACATTCACTGTTGACTTTCCATGGCTTTGACTCAGGCACACACTTTCACTCTTAGTTTGTTGATCATTTATCTCTTAGGAAACACAGTGCAAGTGTGAACTTCCCTCCCTCCCTACCTCTCTCTCCCTCTCTCTCTCTCTGTCTCTGTCTCTCTCTTGCTCTCTCTCCATGAATGTGTCTCTTTGTAAGTAGAAGGAAGAAAGAAACGCTTGTTGTGCAGCCTGTGAGGTGAGGCTGAGTTCTTTGCAACAGTGTGGCAAAGAACGGTGACAGCCAGTGGATACGAAGTGAGAAATTGCTTCAATTCTACAAGACAAAAAAAATGTCTGCATAAACAGTTAAACGAGGCCTGACCGAACTGAACCAAGACTGAATTGTCATTATCAGGAAAATAAATACAAAGTGAATGTGCAAAGCTATCTACCCATTTATTTTCCTCAGCTTATCCAGTTCAGGGTCATGGGCCAAGGTGTCTTGTGCCTAACCCAGCTGTCATAGGTGAGAGGCAGGGCAATTTATACCTGCAGCCAGTTTAGAGTCACCCACCAATTAAAATTCATGTATTTGGACTGTGAGCGGAAACCAGAGTACCTGAAGAGAACCCACACAGAAAAGACCCAATGTTCTATATAAACCCAGTACCCTCCTACGAGGTCACAATGCTATCCATCACATCACTGTTCCACCAATGTACACCGATCAGGCATTTCATTATGACCACCAGCCTAATGTTGTGTTGCTCCCTCTTTTGCTGCCAAAATAGCTGTGACCTGTCACGTCATGGACTCCACTCGACCCGTGACCCTGTGCTGTGGTATCTGGCACTAAGAGGTTAGCAACAGATCCTTTAAGTCCTGTAAGTTGTGAGGTGGAGCCTCCATGGATTGGACTTGTTTGTCCAGCACATCCCACAGATGCTCGATTGGATTGAGATCTGGAGAATTTGGAGGCCGAGTCAACACCTCAAACTTGTTGTTGTGTTCCTTGTTTTGTGCATTATATTGCTGAAAGTGGCAACAGCCATCAGGGAGCACCGTTTCCATGATGGGGTGTATATGATCCGTAACAATGCTTACGTAGGTAGGTCGTGCGTGTCAAAGTAACATCCTCGTGGAAGACAGGACCCAAGGTTTGCATGTAGAACATCGCCCAAACCATCACACTGCCTTCAGCAGCTTGCCTTATTCCCATAATGCACCCTGGTGCCAGGTGTTCTTCAGGTAAATGACACACAGCCTCGTGACATTAGAAGAAAACTGTTATTCATCAAACCAGCCCACCTTCATTGTTGGTGCTTTCAGTTGTGGATAGTCCTGCACCTATGCACCCCATGCACATCAAACTGTGATACACTTTGTATTCTGACACCTTTCTATCAGAAACAGAATGCACTTTTTCAGAAATTTGAGCCACAGTAGCTCATCTGTTTGATCATAATGCAGGTGCCAGCCTTCGCTCGCCACGTGCATTAGTGAGCCTTGACCGCCCATTGTCCTGTTGCTGGTTCATCACTGACCACTCCACAGTTTAGCGCTTGTCAGACTCATTTAACTTCCTTAAGCTTGCCCAATTTTCTTTCTTCTAACACGCCAACATTGAGGACACAATGTTCACTTGCTACCTCATATATCCCACCTAGTAACAGGTGCCATGATGAAGAGAAAATTATTCACGTCACCTGTCAGTGGTCAGAATGTGATGCCTGACCAGTGTATAAACATTCCTTTTTCTGAAAAAGTGAGTTATGTACAACAACATGCATAACAGTTCAGGTTCTGAAGTAGCTGGCTGCAGTGCAAAACTATCAAATGCCTATAATTTGACGTATTATGTAACAACTGAAATCCAATATTGAGCAAGAACTGAGTAAACATTTGCTTTTCAAAATGACAGCAACTGGTTCCCTCAGTTTTTAAAAGAAGAGGTGATGCAATGCAGTGGTAAACCTTCTCCTGTACCAACTTTGTCGAATCGTGAGGTTGGCATCAAATTCAGATTTTACATGTTGCCGACACCATTTTCTAATATTCTCTAACTAATATAGAGAGTGTGGCACCAAATCTCTGGAAATAATCTTAAATGATTATTGAGCATGTTACAAATTTATTAAAACAATATATTTAATACACCTGAGTCTTAATCAGTAATGGCAGTGTTATAGAGCACAAACAGTAAATAGACGCACAAAGTCATAGCGTCACCTAAAATTGCAGTGCTCCACCTCCCTTGTGTTACAGTAATTTTCAGTCAGTGGTCGGACATATTCAGCAGCTTCCAATTTGCGTGACTCATTTGTGTCTATAGACCCACAAAATCTGAGAAGTGACTGTTTCTTTCCTTTCTTCATAGATCAGGAAGCTTATGTCTGAATCAACATGAACTGGAGCAGATCTGCTCTTCAATTCCAAACCAGCAGCTGCGCTTTTCTTTATTTTTATTTACTCACTAGAGCCGCTTCTGCTGTCGCTAAGATGCCTTTGTCCAGTTTTGAATCAAACCCGCCTGTGGTTTTTTTTCCTTGCTATACTGGTCAACTATAATAATCGCTCCTAGGAAAAGGCATTACCCTGATCTAAAAGGGGTGTGTGGCCAATGGCAGCCAGGTGAATTTAAAGCTGCAAACACAAAAACAGGAGATTCTGAAGAGAGCTTAAAAAAAACAGGCTCATCTAGTCATGACAGAATAAATGATCTGTTTTAAGCAGAATCTAGAACAGCGTTTTCTGGGCCATAATCAGTCAACAAGTCTGATACTCGGCTGATTTTTCAGTGAATTCCCAGTAGTTCAGCTTTTCGTCCTCAGTGCTCGTGAACTGAAATTAGACACATCCAGCCAGGAGCCGAGAAGTGGGCCCAAGTTTCAAACTTGGGTTGTTTTCAGTTACTATAGCAGTGCACAGTTAAACCCACAGCTAAGTAGTTGCCTGTGTGCGGTCGGTGCCGCTCACCACTCTGGTAGGGTTGGGATGTGAATGGGTTTGTTGGGCATCCCGTGTGTTTTTATGCTGTGGGTGCGTGTGTGTATGCGTTTCCTCTGTGCTCAGCCTTTGATACTGTCTGCCCTGCCAAGCAGAAATGGTTTCCTGTGGTTCAGAGCTACCCAGCTGGAAGAGCAGCTTGGAGGTTAGGGTGCAAATATGACCACTAAGTGTCTGAGCTCCTCACTCATCTTTGACCCACATCAGTGTTGATTGGCTTATGGTGCACTCCATGTCCAAGATCCAAGTCAGAACTCCCCCTTAAATCAGACTTCCAACTTGGAACCCCACCAACCCCATACCCAACTAATGCGCATGTAAACATTAGTAAAGTCTGTACTAAAGCTGTTGTGCATTTATGACTCGCTAAAGAAGCCATACACTTAGAACTCACTCTAGAATGTAGTGTGAAGCGCTTTGGGGTCCTTAGGGACTAGAAAAGCGCTATACAAATGCAGGCCATTTTACCAACTGACCAGGCTCTATGCATAAGCATGCTGCGGGACTGCAGCGTAATGCCAGTGATACATGAGTGGCTCTAAACTGCTAAGGAGCAAAATAAATACATTTTTCCTTGCTGCTCCAACTCTACCACTACAACACACTCAACTCCAGTATATTGCCAGTCTAATGTAGTATGAAATCTAAGAAATCTTTGCTCACAACACTTTCCACTCAATGATATATTGATCTAAAAAAAGGCACACAAAAAATGTTTAATAATCCACATTTCTACGTGGGCTGGACCAATGAAACTACATGATGTAAAATTGCAGAAAAAGTTATGGTAGTTTTTGACTTTCATTTTTGTTAAGTCATAGAAAATGTCCTTGTTTTTAAAAAATGGACTGTCATTTAATTGTTTATCTGTTATTTAATTACTTTGGTCTAGCATGAATTACAATGGGGCTATTTATCAGTAGGAAACCTGGCGTGGAGTCCTCACTGGGCTGATTCTGGCCCCCAGGCCTTATCTTTGAACCCTTGTGTTGCACTGTATCTGTCAGTACGATTCCAAAACAATGATGTATATCCGAAACCACAATGTTTAGCTAAGTTCTGAGCATGTCATAGGAAGGAATAGCACGATAAGGGATTGATATCTGAAGCAGCACAGGAGCTGATCTAGCTGTAGTCGGTCTGTCAGTCTTAGAGGCTGGATTCTTGCAAAAAGAGACACTTTTGTAGGCATGAGCTTGCTCACTGCAGCAGACACACAGCTAAACTCTAACTGTCTGACATCTCCAGACCAAACAATGTATCACTGGTGGTTTGAATAACAGTTTAAGGGCATTGCTATAAAAGCTGCTCTCATGCTATGCAGCCCAACCCAGAAAGACATTTTCTCATTAGGTTGTGGAGAGCTTTGAAATGAAAGGAAACATGGTTAGGGTTTGCTTTTGTGTCATTGTGAGTTCTCGGAGGGGTTAGATGGGTTTAATTACATTCAAACTAAAATATTTAAAGCTTTAAAAGTCATTGTTTGAACTCTAACAGATTGGTCTACAAACACGAGCCACGAGTGAAGCGCCTCTTACCTGAAGAGAAATCTAGTTAAATGACCACACTGATTCTTTATTTAATATAAAGAGATTGACTTGCACACAAATTATTCACAACCCTGCTGGGTCTGATTGGCGTACAGCACCGGCCCCAACAATTTAAATGATTCAGATTTGCTGAGTGGAGGTTTTCCAGCGAGTGTGTCAATTCAATTGCCTGAAAGAGGCTGAGTGAAATGATTTAAACAGTTGTTGATAGAAATAATTTAAGGAGGGAGGTGTGCCTGTCACGCCAGGTCCACTTTTAATGTGTTATCTTGATTTAAATTGAAGCTGCCTGTAAAGATGAATGGAAAGCAGTAATTATCAATCCAGCCTCACCAAGATATGCCACGCTGGAGAAAGAACGTCGATCCAGAAATAAAAATGTGATTGAGTTAAGCTCCATTACTTGTTTTATAACACAGTATATGCTGTTTTTGAAGGCCATGAAACGGGTACCAGAGTCTCCTGTGTAGCTCTGTTGATGCGCATGTCATTTATCCTCATCTGTGTCACCACAATCATCAGCAGCAGCCGCAGAAGCAGGAGGGTAATAATAAACCTCATCAGCTCAGGAGGTCGACCTTCCTTCATTAGAATTAATTTATCTCTCAGCTTCTCCGACTTAAAGTTGGAAGAATTCATCTTAAGAATCCTTTTCACCCAGAGGTTTTGTTTGCATGTTTTAAGATTTAACATCTGTCTGTTTTATGCCCATTTCCTATTTTAGAGAGGAACAAAGCTGTGAGGCAGAGTGAGTGACGATTGGCTCCATTGGGTTCATGCTATAGACTGTAAACAAAAGATGGATCCAGAGACTGTGACATCATCTGTTGGTTAGTGGGGCCCATCCTTAAGAGAAACTGACTTAAACTGCATGCTCATATGATAGAGACTCATCAGTCGCACCATATCCTTGACCCATTTGGCCTTTTGGACTCTAAATGGGACAGTAATTTACAGCTGTGAGAAGAGGTGAAGCAAACAAAAAGAACAAATGAAACATCATGTTGTTTTCATGATTCAGCTGTGTGGCAGGCAGGAAGTGGACCCAAACGCAAGCTCACAGAGGCAGGAATGAACTCAAAACACAGCTTTAATGCTGGAGGGAAACGGCGAAACAAACTGATAAGAAACTACACTGGGAAGCAATACACTAGCACACAGAGAAACACACGGGCATGAATGAGGGAGAATGCAACACTGAACAGAGGGAGACGCAAACATAAATACACAGAGGTTTAACGAGGGAGGTGGGAGCACACGGGGAACACAGCTGACACAGATAATCGTAACGAGACAGGGCAGGAGCAACACAACATGACGCATACTGACGGGAGACTGTCAAAGTAAAACAGGAAGTACACAGAGGCGCAGACAGGAGGAGAGAGGGAGCACGGGGAGAGCACAGACATAACGGGCTGGGGAAAACAGGGAATAAAACAAGAGGGGAAACGAGGGCTCACAGATACACAGAGGGGCACACAGGGGGTAAAAGTCACATAAGGAACAAAATACAAAAATACATGAAACTAAGAATGCTGGGCCAACATGGCCCAGGATCATGACAGTTGTAGTCAATAAGACTTGAAACTGGTGATTGACACCATAAACTCTTTAGAAAAGACTTGACGTACCTATCTTCTCCACTTAAACAAAAGTAACTGTCACATGTTTGTTGCTCATATTCAGATGAATAACGCTATGTTATATTTTCTGGGATTTTTTAATATCTTGTAAAATTATTGACTTTATCAAGTAAACCCTGTTCACCAAATGTGGATAAGCCTTTTTCTGTAACTCGCTCCACATGAACAAAATTGAGATCTGTTATCATCCAGCTTTAACTGCAGGTTTATTCTTAAACAGTAGCGGGGGCCTTATCAGTGGACCGACTTTATCTGTATTTTCAGTCGTTACATTTGCTTTAAGCATCGTACTAAAGGGTGTAACCACTTTTGACTCCTGAGATTTTCTCTTTGTCATGTTTTAAACCTAATCAAATATATCACAACCACGCCAAGTTCTTCAGGCTAAATGGTAGCAACATGATTGTGTTTTGTCAGAGTACAGGGAGGGAACCTCTGGAAACATTACACGTTTCATGTTCCCGCATCACTTCATTGTAAATGTTCGTTAACAATCAACTTTAATCTCTCTTAAATACACAGTGAATTATCAAGCACTACTTCATGGAAATAGTGCTTTATGAGATTTTTAGAAGACCACACTTTGAAAATAATTTGAAGCCACCACTGGTAGGCAGGAAGCAGTTTTCATCCTATTAAAAGGGAGTTTTTTCCTTCCCACTCTTGCTCATAGGCAGTCACCAGGTTGCTGTGGTTTTCTCTGAGGTGTCTGTTTTTGTGATTTGGTGCTTTATAAATAAAATGGTTACTCTGGACCCCAGGAAGATGCAGTGCGTCAGCAAGAACATACTGGCACCTAACCTCCTAATAAATAAATAAATAAATAAATAGTATATAAAACACGTTGATTAATCCGTTTTTGTCACACAGGCGAATATGGACTCAGGCGCAGACCAGCTGAACTAGAATAGCAGTCGTAAATTTATTTACAAAACACCACGTGAAAGTATATACAGTGTACAGGGCAAGGATATGCAATGGACCAAAACACACTCCGCTCATTCGCTCCGCTTGCATTTTTTTTCAGCACACTCACTCTCACTCCACTCCACGCCACCAGGGAAACAGATCGGGGGTACCAGACGAGTCCGAGCCCTAAGCACAAGAGAACTGCAGTTAGCATAAACAGAGTAATCACACGAGAAACAGGGTTTATCGGGGCTGTACTGACAAGCGTAACTCAACAATCCAGCGAAGAAGCCCTCTGAGCCCTCAGCTTAAATAGCCCAGGAGTCCAGGTAATCAGGTAAATTCACAGCAGGTGCGTGGGCCAAGGGCGGGAGCCCAGCTGAGCTGGTGAGAGAGGCAGACAGGTGAGAGAGAGGAGAGGGAGGGGGAGAGAGACACAAACTAAAATCAACATGTAGCCTGAAACCTAGGTCCACCAAGGAGACACAGAGACCATGACATTGTTTGAGATACCTTCAAAGAGACATGAATCACTTTTTTTCCAGTGACATGAACATACATTACATTACATCCACTGGTGTACAGTAATTTTTACCTTCATTTTACTGAACATACTATTCATCAGTTTTCTTTCTCTCTGCAAGAAAATAAACTAACTAAATAATTTCAAAGTGTGTGTTGGATCAGCGTTAGCTCCTGTGCACAGGATCGGTCTTGATCAAGTTCACTCTTAATGCAGACAGTCACTCAAACACACACTATGCCTGTTAGTGTCTTAAGGCACTGGTACAAAGATCTTTCAGTTCATTACCTGGTTAAAAACAAGAAGTATAATTCCAGCAGGGCCTTTAAAGTCAGACAGAGAAATGCAGCAGCAGATGCTAAAGTGTGGGATATTCCTTTTACAGGTGACCAACTGCTGAGAAGAAAAAGTGCTCAGCTCACAAATACAAAGCTAAAAACAAGTAGATAAAAAAAATGGAGAGAAACCAGGATTCATCTTTTATCACTTTTTATTTAATCAAGCTCTACTTTTTGCAGCCCTTAGTCAGTGTCTTTCGTTTTTGTGACTCACGCCGAGGTCAAATTATTGGGGCAAGGGCTGTTTTGTCAAAACTGATGTCCTATTCAGTGTTACGCATAACAGTCAGCTCATGACCTGCTTTAAAAATATGACTCATTCGTATGACACTGAATGGTTAAAAACACAAAGCAAAACAAACAGAAAGATAGAAACACTACCTAGTCTTTCACAGCGTGGTTAGTGGATATGCTGCACCTGTCACTCAGACACTGTGTTTACACCACACCAAGACCTTTTAGGCCACATGATTATAGCCTGCTTTCTGACCAGCTTTGCATCTTGGCTTGTTCTCGTGTCACCGTGTCTGTCTGATGCATCATTTTTTCCTTCTGTCGCTTTCATTTCTTTTGCTGAAAGCCCGTTCTCTACCATCTGGTGATGATGATAATCATGATGATGATGATGATGATGATGATGATGATGATGAAATCCATTTATAGGTCTGTGTTCTGCTGTCATGATGTACTTAGACTAGCAGAGCAAGTACACAAAGCTCCCTCACAGTGGCTTTTACATAATTTTACATAATGTCTTTCAAAATCAGAAAGAATATCACATATTTGCTAGTTTTATTCACACGTAGTTCATTGTTTTGGTTTTTCTGGAGAATTTCAGGAGCGTGACCACGCCTGCAAACATGCTCCTTCCGGTTCTCATCTACATAGGTTACCCCAGTTCTACAAGCTGTTCATTATCATTTACGTGCCCCATCCTCTCTGCCCTTTTTCTTTTACTTCTTCACTTCTCAAGATTCAAGAGCTTTATTGTCAATACAACAGTATACAGAGCATACAGCATACAGCTTACAACAAGGCTGTTTCACCCCAAGCCCTTCATGGTGTATATAAAAGATATATCTCCAAGAGATATAAAACTAGAAATTACAAATAAATAACATGCTAAATTTCGGTAAAATTAAGGGATAAAAAGGTACTAATTACTAACTATACAGTACTATATTATACAGTACTATACTACTACTGCCAGATGGGAAGAGGGAGAACAATGCATGTGAGGGGTGGAAAGTGCCTTTCACTATGCTGTTTGCACGTCGGATGATGTGCCTATTTAGTACATGAGGATCTGCCTGGGAGATGCTGCCAGTCCCCTTCGAGGCCTTCTCCAAACTGCAGCTCAATTCATGTCCAAGCCAATCACCTTTACCTACTAAAATGCTGTTAAAGCTAAAATGCAGACATGGGCCCAGCAAGTGAATTGCCTTTAAAGTAAATTCAAAACTTAACTTTGAACTTTGAAGTATCCATTGAGCAGCAGTTCTCTGGTTGAAAATACCTTTTTGATGAGGTCAGAGAATGGTCAGAGTGCTTTGAGCTGATTAAAAGGCAACAGTAGCTCAAATAATCACACATTACAGCTGTGGTATGTGTAACAATTGGACGAATCTCTGAACACACAACAAGCCAAATCCTGAACCATCAGACGTGCTGCCTACAGCAGCGGAAGACCATGACGGGTGTTATTCCAGTCAGCTAGCAACAAGAAGCTGTTCACACAGGCTTGATTTCTGTTGCACCATTCAGATGGTAGGGTCAGAATTTGGATTAAAGATAATGATAATAATGATAATGTCACAAAGTAATCATCTCAAACCTGCTTCCTGAACACAACGATGAGTTCAAACTCAAATGGCCTCCACAGTCACCTGATCTCACTCCAATAGGGCACCTTTGGGAAATTCTCAGCCAACAAGTCAACAAGTCAGGTCAATATGAACCAAAATCTCTGAGGAATGTTTCCATCACCATGTTGAATCTATGCCATGAAGAATTAGGGCACCTCTGAAGGTGTCAGGGGGCTCAACCAAGTGCTAGCAAGGTGTATGTAATGAAGCATCTGGAGAGTGTGTCACATGTCCATATCTCACACAGGTTCATGCTCCCACTCTGCAGTGTTTGTGTGGCGAGTGGGAGCAGTGGATCTGTTATTGGTGATAGCTCAGGAAAATGATAGGATGATCTGAATGTGAAGAAAATTGCAAAACCCATTGACAGCACAACACAAGAAGAAATATTAGAATCCATGTCATCTGTCTATTCTGCCTTGGTCCAGAACTTTGAATCAGCACACACTGCTCTGTTGAGTAATTTATGTGGCATTGTGAGAGGAAACAGCGCTTTCTCTGCTGAAAAGTAATCAGTCCAGTGAATGCTGTGGGAATGCTATTGATTAGCACTGCAGCACCATGGCTGTAAAGCAGGGGGACGTTGATGTTCAGTGACTGGTTAGTGTAATGTGAAACCCCTCCCCCTCAGTGCAAAGAGTTGACAACTTGGCCTCATGTCGGGCGAACGCCTATTGTTGTGGCTCCAGCTCAAGTAGTAGAGAGGTTTGTCCTCCTGATTCATGGTGATGCAAGCCCACCTTAGCTGGGAAAAAATAAATGTTCATCTATAAATCTGTATCTCTCAGTCTCACAGACCAGAGCAGCTATCAAATGCTTTATTTTATCTACTGATCAATTTATCCATCCATAAAGTGATGTCATTGCCACGACAACATATAAGATGCAAAACAAAGCCAATTGATTACTTGATTATTTCAGAAGCATAGAAGCAAATCTCTAACAGCACATGATTGAAGAAGTGGTGAAGATGGTAGTAACTGAAATCCAAAAAGGTGTTTCAAGGATGAGCATCTTATTGCAACTGAGCTCCAAGGTTTTCATGAGGCAGTGGTAGACTAAGCTGCTACACAAACAGATGGCAGATGGGAGGACAGGTTGGTGAGGGTCATTGACAAGATAGATGAGAGAGAGCGGGAGAAAGAAAAAGATGCAGACAGGTGCCATTAGGTATCAGGATAACATCCTTAGACCCACTGTTAGACTGGACTAGCCTGCTCCATTATTTTTTGCACTTTGATTTTCGAGTTGCCTTTGAATTCAGCCTTGTGAAGTTGATAATTTTCATTTCCATCAAACAATGTGGCATCCTTTTGTTTCTTACACCTTACCCAGTCCTTATAGATATCCAGCTTAATTTTTCCCCATTGAGATCTGATGTTTTCAAAGTTTTTCTTTAACTTTTTTTAAAGCAGTGTACATGTTTCCGTGGCTGTTGCCTAGCAGCACAGGCTGTCTTGATCATTTCTGATTTGTAGAAACTGTGGAAGATCAAAGTCAGTCAAAGCTAGAGCAGACTGAAGCCATTATACTGTTAAGATGTGCAGCACATAGCCGTCATTCAGTTACAACCATGAGGTCACTTAGAGTCCAAGCCCTCATGTCTGGACGCTGAGCAAATAAATATGAATGTACCCCACAACGAGCGATCGCCTGGGGAGGATGTAATGGGCCAAAAGGGTCAGAGAGAAAAGCTCCCAGAATCAGTTATTGAGAGTATTTATAGAGAGATAACCGTGCAACAGCAGGTGGTGTTGAAAGAGAACGTCCATTATTTATCAACAGTCTTTTTGTCAGCTGAGTACACTACTGACTCACTACTTATATCAATAAATGCATGCATATGTGTGTCTTTACAGCTGCCCTATATCGCTGTCTATCCTTTTCTGACCCTCTCTGTTACGATCGCCATGGGGATTTAGGTGCTGTTGTGGCTTGTTCTCAATCACTTCCTCATAGTGCTTTCTCCAGTGTCCATTCCTGTGCATTTCCAGGGTTTGTTTAAATTATTCACATCAGGGCCATTACTAAGAACACTCACCCCCTCCTATATGATCGTCTCCCCCCATCAGGATGAGATGGGTGGTCTGTTAGGATGGGAGGGGTGCCACATTTCCTGGGTTTTCGCCACAGTGGAGTAAAAGCGCCTGAGTTCTTTTACAGTGGATCCACTCACAGATGAATCACTCCCAGCAACGCTTTTTTGGGGGGTGAATTATTGAAAGCCTCTCCGATGGGACAAGAGTGCACTGTTAATCTGTGTGATTTCAGGCTTTCGTGCTGAAGTACAGATGTCCAGCAGTCAACAGTCTTTAACAGAGATGTGGTAGTGCGCTAGTCATCGGTGTCTACATCCACACTGCTGAAACGTATTGTGAGTAAATGTAGTGCTTTTGCCAAGGGTGCCTAAAACACTATAGGCAAACTTCCAAAAGCAGCTTCTACAAGTGGTGTAACATTACATAAAGTTCTTCTTTTGGTATGACCCTTTGTATCACAGGTAGATTATTATTGCACAGAAAACAATAAGAAGGCAGAAGGCCTTGGTATTTCTGCTGAATATGAGCTCTGCACTGTGATGTTGCAAATTCAGACCATGAGCATAGCATAAACTCAGTATGTAGTGTGAGTTAACACATTATACACATTCCTTAAAATTGGCAGGGTGTCTGCTCAGCTTCTGGCATGCTGGATGCAGGGTGGCTGCAGCTGCAGCTTTTAAAGCTTTGCAGTAACATGAAACATGACTTTTATATCATCACTTAGACATAGTGAACATCACTTGTGCCTGTCGTGTCACTCAGACATGAATCGGCCAGCGCTGTCAGCATGTTGTAAATGTTTGGCTTAAAGGGTATAGCAAAATAAGATGTTTTTTTATTTACCAAACCAAACGATTGGAATCCATTTAATACACCATCACAATCCTAGTCAGTAATGTACTTACACTAAGGCAATGACATATTTTTGTTTCCAGCATGAGTAACTACCCAGAAACCTGACCTCTGCTTTTAAATCAGCTAGCGTTCTCTGATTTTTCTAGAAATTGACTCTTTCCAGGCGGCTGTCTGATGCTGAGCAGCCAACCGCACAACAATTTGCTTATCACGACTCGCTCTCAATCATTGTGGCCTCACTCTCTGTTCTTCTTTCAGCCGACTTAAAAAAATCACACTTCGTGAACTCTGGCCTCCTGCTGACAGTGCTGAGCTGGCGGCCGGCCTCCAGCCCACCACTCAGTTGCGTGCCGTATCTTTGTCATTTATCTAAATCCCAGAAATCAATTACAGCACTCCAAGGTGCCAGGGTGAGGGATTTGAGTTTTAATTTACTCCTTGCTCCTCAGGCACTGGCACATGCCCCTCTCCTGGCATTGAGGCTTATTGAATTAAGCAGAGGTAGACAATTCTCAGGCTTTACATATCTCGGATATTGGCAGCTGCACATTTTTGTGTTTACATTTCCCAGTGTTGCTTTTGTAGATATGACTGGCCTTGGTTTTTATTTCGATTTCATTTTGGGGTCTTTTCTCTGCTTAGCAACTTAGTTTGTTCTTGGCAGTGTTCTTCTTCTGACTGACTCTATAAGTCAGAGGGGCCAGTTCTTTGGAGTTCCCCTTACCAGATTAATTTAATATTGGATTAGTGTGCCAAAATCAAAAGAATTTACTTTAAAGTATCCATAACAAAGTCCATATGCACTCTGAGACTCTCCTTTTCCCTTTGGTCCAGCTAAATTAACAGTCTTCACAATGAAAATGCATCAGAATTCACCAGTTCAAACAGATCTGGATTGAAAACGCGCTACATTGTGTTCCCAACACATTCTCATTCCCAAGACATCAAAGAAACAGAAGAAAATTTTCATCCAGGATTTTATTTTCAAAATCTATTCAGGTAGTTTTGGTGGCTATACTGAGTCAAACTGAAAAAACAAAACAACTATCATTGACCTCAAGTTTGACGCAGGACACAAGCTCCATTCTTCTGGGTGAAAGTCTCATGTGTGGCCCACATATCCACCATGACCCTGTGTTTTTTTCATCCTACTTCTACTTAGGGACAAGCCATGTTATTGTATTTGTCCACACAGTTACAAGGCTACAATATCACAGATATATGACTGGTCAGTTGCAACAAGAAGGGTGGGGTGATACCACCCTTCTTGTGTTACCATGTAAAACTATGAAGACCCAGTGTGTAACAGCAGCCTAACAGCCACAGGGATGCAGTAACGTTAGAAGCACTGCCACCAGTGATAGGTCAGCACTAGCCCCACGAGGGAACCTGCTGTTAAAAGGTAGCCCAGATTGAAATGACTTCAATCTGACTTCAATTCTTAGCAATGTTGTTTCCAATAAAAAGAAACTATAGCTACACATATTTTCTCTATTGAAGACCACAGTTAATACTAACAGTAATGTTAATGGTGGAACATTAATGCCTGACATGTCCGGGGTCTGGTGACCCAGTGCGCTGTGATTTAGTGGTTTCTCAGTGTGTTGTATTTCTGGCTCTTTTAGTTATTCCTTAGTATTTATGGTGATTTCTAGTCTTTAGGTTTCTGTCTCCCCTGTGTTCCTTCTGTCACGTTTAATCAAGTTATGCTTTCATGTCTGTGCTTCTCATCGTTTCAGTGTCAAGTCCGTGTCTCTGTGCCTGTCTCATGTTTCCTGTTTTACTTTGACGGTCTCATGTGCTATGTTAGTGTTTTCAGCTTTGCTTCCTCACGGTCTTATTGTACGTGATTACTCCCAGCTATGCTCTCCTGCTGTCTCATTCCCTCATTATAGCTATATAAACCTTAGGCTACAGTTCTACATACCTGTCCCAATGAGAATACACAAGTAATCTTTCTTATATATTTTTTAGGTATAAACACAAAACCAACCCAAAAGAGACTTTAAAGCAGTAATTCTACTGTACATGTACAAATGAAAGCCATAATGCTGCTAGCCTGACTCCTTATCACTGCTGCAGTCTTCTTCCTGTTAAAAGAGAGTTTTTCCTTCCCACTGTCACCAAGTGCTCGGGTCATCAGATTGTTGGGGTTTTCTCTGTACTATTGTCGAGTCTTTACCTTACAATATAAAGCAGCTGTGTAAATAAAATAAAATTAAACTGGACTGGTAAAACAGTTTCCCCTTGGATGAGCCTCTGCTTGTCACAAATGTCGTAATGAGACACAAGCAAAATGAAAACATTTGTAAAGAGTAAGGAACATTTGTGTGTGTGTTTGCTTCAAATACTGAAAGGTAAGTGTCAGAAAAGTAGTGACATTTTATATCGGGGTTTTTTCTCTCTTTTCCTTCGTGGCTCTATAAATAGCTGGGTGGATTTTTTTCTCTCTCTCTGTTGCCTGTCTGTTTAGTTACAGTTTTATCAGGTTGAAAGATGGCACATTTTTCTGACAAGCAATTTCAAAGATAGCATCTCAATTTCAGACTTGTGCATGCCATCCCTTGAGATGGCCCCCCTGTTCTGCTGGGGTCATTTCCCAACCTGTAAAACAATTTCTTAAACCAGCAGCAGACGCAGCTTCCTCTGTGGGAACTGATATCTGACCACGATCATTTAGATAACTCTTCAGAACCCCATATCAGAAGGCGCATAAGCTGCCCCCACTTCCTCACTGTGTTTAAATGTCCACGCCGTCAACAGCTACTGTTAGCACACATCTAACACCTTGCAGTCTACTGACACGGCAGGGCATGGGTTTCCAGAGAGGTGATAAGACCAACTGTGTTTGAACTCTGTGGCCTCGGTGTTGCTTTTTATCTTTCCATAAAGATAGCAGTGGAATCCATTAGCAAGCATGTGGAAGAAAAAGAGGGAGTAGAATGCTGCGCTTGATGTCAGCTCGAAATGCAAATGCACGACAGGCTGCACTCTCAAGCTCTCACTGGTTGTTGTACATAAAGCGGTAACTGGAAGATCAGCCGTGTTGAACCTCCGCTTTTGGTTAATCCTCCCGTGACAGGAAGATACGAAAGCTCCTCGACTCCATGAAAAGAGAGGAGGTAGAGGTTTGTCATTGTGCTCCTCTTAAAGCACAGTGCAGCAGGGTGGTCAGGTTTCAGGCTGGGGTCTCTGTGAGCTCAAATGCTTTCAGAAGAATAGAGTCAGCATTTGGAAATGCTGGCAAACTGCAAAGGAGTCTTCCGTTACTCTGAGTGCACCTCACAGACAAACAAACGCACACACCCTCCACCTCCCTCTCCCCTTTAGAAATTCAAAACCCCCTTTTTTAACTTTGTGAGGGGACGTCATGGTCGAGCTGCCAGCCTGGGAACAGCGGCAGCCAGTACGGGACCAGTAGCTAGAAACTTGAGGAATAGTAAACAGAGCGAGAGTGTGGGTCAACAGAGAAGGCTCAGAGAGTGCATTTCCATTTGGCTCTGCCAGCCCGGCGTAAAAAGCACCGAGATGATATGATGACTTAATGCAGTCTCAAGTACCTGACTTTTTACACCAGGCTATTGTGGGACTGATAGCGTGTGAGCAGAGGAATGCTAGCAGCAGGTCTGTATGCCACATTATGCCCTTTTAAAGCAGAACCACTTAAAGAATGTTTTCCAGCTTTTATTTTCCCCTGCCTGAAAAGGTGTGAATGAGTCAATACAGCACAGAAATATCACTGTGTGACTACGTGTCATAACGTTCAGCACTTTTAAATTTTAGTTAAAGTGTGTCACTATTAACCCCTTTAAAGCCTAAACCATCAAATAACTGCCAGAAAATTCAGTGTACTGAGTTTTTACTAAACCTGCTGACAAATTTTAAAAAACGATTTTCATATTTTCTTTTTTTCTAATGTATTGTGTCATTTATTGAGGTTTTTCATGGGGGGGATTACACTGATGATGCAGAAGTCTCTTTCTGTGTATCAAATATGATGCACTAGGCATTAAAGCACAACAAACACTACTGTGTTCTTCTCAGCCCGCTACATGACTTTGGTTTACGCACACAGCCAAACAGATCTATACATTTTGGCAGCATTATGAAGTGAAAGGCACATTATTCAAATGTTTATTGCTTATGGTTTGTAATTAGGAAAACATGAATTCATCTGCAAACTGATGCAGAAGTTTGTTCGCATAGTTGTGTCGTCAGCATTGCTTATGATCCTCCCAGCGTGTTTCATCCCACACATTTAGTGTGACCTTGCAATTCTTTGGCTGCTCACTCCTTTTTTTAAACTTCTCTACTTTTATCTCCATCCAAGGCCAGCTTCCTCCCATTTGTAAGAATTTGATAAAATAAAAATAAAGGCTTCTTGAAGGGGTTATATTTAGGACGAAGCGCTCTTTTAAAGGTTTTTTAAAAAGCAAAGTAAAAATGTGCAAATGCCTTTGTTCAGTGACCGAGATGGACATCGATTAACACCTAATCGGCTGTTTAACATTTGTACATGTACAGTATATTTTCTTTCTCTTCCTCTAACGCTGCTCTGTTTCCTCCTTCATTTCCACCTCATCCACTTCCTCCTTACCTCAAGCCTCGTCTCCTAAACTGAAGTCAGAGCTCTAGCACACAAAAACGTGCGTAAACATGTTGATTTATTCCTGGTATTTTTACAGTTACTCAGAAAATTAGACATGCAACCATCCTGTCTTCGGGCATCTGACACAAAGTTAGCTAAAAAAAAAAAACAGCTGGTTGTTAGCTAACAGAAAAAAAATCACACTTTCCTTCAAAAAGGTTGATTACACTCTCACATCGTATGAGAGTTTATTTATTAAGCGTCCAAATCCAACAATGTTGGATCCACTTCAAAGAAAGTTTCATTAGCTGTTGCTACTAAGCTTCACTATCTCTTCAGATTACTTTCACAAGGTTTTACAGCTTCTTCCAGAGTAGATAGATATGGACACATAACAGTTCACTACAGATGGATGGCAACCGAGGTTGTTTGTCCTACATCATCCCCCATAGCTAAGATTATACACTTGAATTAGGAAGGGGTAAAAAAAACAAAACAACAGAATTCGATGGGTGGTTGTCTGCAATCTACTGACATCTACTGGTGATATTTTACTCAATTTACCTTTAAAGTACACATTTGCTGTCTCATTAACAATGCCTAACAACTTTTGCAGTATATATATAATAAATGTGAGAATGGGATAGACTTTCTGTGTTTATGTGTGGCCTCCTTTGTGCCGCAGGGCCCTGTTGGAGCTGAGGAAGTGCCGTCTCCTGATCCATCCCAGTCACAGCAGCCCAGAGTCCAGCACAGCTTTGTCCAGGAGCATTTCCAGGCACAATACAAGTGAGTTTCTAAGGATAAAATTTGATTTAAATGAAGTCGACATTAAGGACAAATCAGTTTGTCACATCTTGCTGGCTTACTATCATTACGTGAAGAGATAATGGTACAAGTGACTGCTGAAACCTTCCCTGAGTCATTAATAGACTGTATTTTAAAGATGCGGGTAACTTCCTTGAAGTGGCATTTTAATGTATGTCACAGAGGGAGACCAAGAACAAAGGAGTGGGGGCACACAAGAACACAATATAGAAAGTTAGTGGAGGAAAGAACTGTGTTTATATAGATGTATTACATAAAAGCAACAGTTTAAACATCATTTTGCATTAAAAACCTGTTTTTCACCTTTCAGACTTAGTAAAGCATATAAACTATTTAAGTGAAAATCACAATACTACCTACAGTAAGTTACAGAACAAGAATCAACTCATCCCTAAGTACTAAAAAAAGATTCCTTTGTGCATCCAAAGGAGTCTACTCCAGTAGAAAGAATTGGGTTTAAGGGATTTTTGCAGAAGTTCAACAGCTGCATCCATCTTTTATATACAGACTATGGGTGTAACTTGGTCTAACAGTTACCAGACACAGAAGGCCTGTCAAACTGTTTCTCCCATTGAATGACTGTAGCAAGACAAAAGTGACTTTGTAAAAAAAAAAATTCTTCTGAACCAAAAACTATTTGCCAGCAGACATTTCTTTCTGTTTGGCTGAAATCAGCACATACCATATCAAGCATCTTGTGAGTTTTGTTTGCACAAAGGTCCACTGCCATGTTGTCAAGTGGTCTAAATGTCAGGTTGCTCTGCAAGAGAAAGGTCACGACTTAAATAGCTCCTGCGGACACGTCTGTCTCATGGCACTCCTGTGTTTCGTCCAGGCTCACACTGTGTAGATAAATGACATAAATATTACTGAATAATACCAGTGAAGAGAGGGGGTCAAATCACACAATCCACTTACAGGCTCACAGTACACGGTGTTCAGGGTTCACCGGTCAGATTGCAGAGTAATTGCTAAATACGGCCGATTTAATGGAGATGTCATTATTTCTTTTACAGAGAAGCCCTCAGAGACACACATGCCAGGTTAGAAGGACTTTAAATCTTCGCCCACACAAACACACACACACACAGCACTAATTACCAGGCAGACAGAGGCAGTTATTCTGAAAAGGCCCAATGAAAAACTGGCCTGCTTCTCTAACCTCTGAGCCTCTTAGAAAAACAGAAATCTCTTAAGTACTTATTTGGAGTGCTTTCCTTTTTGTGCTGAAACAATTAGGGATGTCACAATGGTCGAGTATTTTCTCTGTTGTAATGCTTTGTGAATATTTTTCAATCAAAGACTTTTCTTCCTGTTTTTTTGGAAGGTGGGTTTTAAGGGGGAAAAGGGGGGAAAGCGCTTAGCACACTGTCTTATTAACATTTCGGTGCAGCTGGATGTCCTCATGTCTCCCACGGATCAGTCATCCTGGAGATAAAGAGGCGGCTGATGTACACGTCTGTCAGCTGCAGCCTCCTGAGAGTGGAACAGGTCGACTTTATCTCAGTAGAATTTTTAATCTTGTCCGTTAGAAACTACGTTTATGCCGCAGTTTAGCTTTCAAGGCTTTACCTCGTTGGTTAGTTGAGTTAGGTTACAGTTTACTTCTATTATACCTAACATCTAAGCAGTTGTTGCTGCTGCTGCTGATTTCAAATCTCATCTTTTTGTAAACAAGACTTTTTCATAAAAGTGCAGGCTTTCCAGGCTGAACTGCCTCTGATGCGTACTCTCTGTGGCCTGTACCTTCTTCCATCTGCTAATTCTTTGGAAAATTGGCAGCTCTGTGTGACTGCCAGTATTACATCTGTCAGAGCGCATCGCCTAATTGCCACCCTCACTCTCAAATGTTTCAGCTGTGACACACTGGGTGGGTCTACATAGGAAGCAGCAGCCGTAGCAGCCCGGCAGGCAAGATTTGTTCCTCTCTCCCACTCAAATAGTGTCCTAGCCAGCGAGAGTGGGTGAGGCGGCACAGAGAGAGTGCGCAGTATACAACAGGAGCGAGTGCATCGCTCTGCGGTAGCACGTAGATGTCAAAAGATTGAAAATGTTATCACCTCAAAATAATTGCACCAATTTGAAGAGCGGGGTAATTGCTCTTATTGAAAATTAGAACCACCGTTTGAGGTTTACTGCAGTAAAAAGACGCGGCCCACAAAAGGAGCTCAGATCTGAAGCAGTTTTTTTCAACACTTCTTATGTCCACCTTTATTTTTCATGCTGCTATTGTGCAAATTTCTGAAGAAATGTTCTGCCATTCTTCAGAGACTCTTTTCTTCCTCCTGCTCGTCTTTGATGGAGAGGATGTGCTGCCTCACCTTTCCTTTTTCTGAAACACCCCAAAGGTTTTTTATTGGACTAAAGGCAGGTGAAATGCTTGGTCAAGTAATAGTTTTTTGGGTTTTATTTTTTTTTACATTTTCCTTCTTTAGAAACTCTTGTGTGATTCTGGCAGAGCTCTGTGGATCCTTTTTATGCTGGAATATTCATCTTCTGCCAAGCTTTAGGAGACGGAAGTCATCTTGTCAGCCAGCATTCAGGCATTGTCTGTGCCGCCTATAAATGTTGTCTCCCTTTTGCACTCGTCCAGGTCCATATCATCACGCTCCAACCTCTGCGCTATGTATTGGTCATGTTCACAAGAAACATACTGGACCCCTTCTGAGCTGAAGCATTTAGCCTGCGCCTGGTATTTGTTAGGCTTCTGTTCGTGCTCTTCAGCTAATTTGAGAGCAAGCTGTCACAAATATTCCTACAGACAAGAATACCGCCGGCTCTGAATAGTTTGTTTTTAAGAGGTAGATGATGAAAGCAGTGCACTGTCAGTGGCATCACTGCAGACGGACAGCCATTGTGGTTGTATTTAGTGGTGCTTTACCTGCTTTTGTACATCCTTAATACTGCTGCAGCTGCGTTTTTAGTTTTACCAAGGACTTTCTTGGATCTTGGTGTAGATCAGAGGTGTCACACATAAGGCCTGAGGGCCAGAATAAGCTCAATAAAGACTCCAATCTGGCCCAGGGGACTACTTTGAAAAATGTGAAGGAGTCCAAAAATGGATGCACTACTCTGCTTTTACCACATTAAGATGTAGCAGAGATTAAATGTGTAGTTAAACGTCTTTACACTGCAGGAAAACAGAGTGTTCTGGTCCGGCCCACTTGATATCAAACTGGGCTGTGAAGGTAAAGCAAATATTTGATCATGTAGGACTTTCTTATTTATGGGGACAGACTGGAGTGGTAAATGGCAAGTACATAAAAGCAGCACTTGACATAAGGATATCTGATATCCTGAGGCAAAATTGGAAACCTGGCATGTTTTAAAAGTGATATGAGTGTATCCATGTATCTGTTTACATTCTGGATTATTTAAGCGACAGTTCCAGCTGGAAAATAATTTGCATAGTTTAGGTTTGGTGTTATTTGGCGAGGTGTAGGTGGGGCAGATTTTATTATGTTACATATGTTAATCACATACTCTGTAGCTTGGGAAACCTTGGATATTAGTATCATTATTTCATTATTTATTTATAATCATTAAATATATCTGCTGTATATTTTAGATTGAGACCAAATGCATATAAGATAACGACATTGTTTAACTCTAAAGACATTTTTATTAAATGTGAATTTTTAAAGCGATTGTATCTGGGTTTGGACATGGGTGATAGATGTATTTATTGTTGACCCTTTGCTTTGTTTGTGTATATTTTTTTTTACCTCAGCAGGGGGTCAAATGAGAATGAATAAGCTAAAGTATACACCGGTGCACTCTGACTTCAGGTCCTTTATTTATAATATAGTCTTTACTTGTTTTTGATTGCTTAAAAGTGCTACTGCACATGCGTGCATTCAATTCTGTTGTATACTGTGTACTACAGGCTGAGTTTTCCTTAGCAAAACCTTTACACAGATACTCCAGCATATACATTACACTGTCAGTCTATTTTACCAGTGCAAGAGTTGCAGACAAGCATCCAAACACTGAGTTTTTAATTGCTTATGAATGTATTGCACTGCTGGAATTAGACTTGGAAGAAAAATTTCCCAACTCCTGTCTCTCTCTCTCTTTTGGCTTCCAAGGAACTGAGTCCTGGGGCTCCGTCACTGCCCGTGTAGCACTTTGCAATGCAGTGTCCAATGCAATACAACATCTAGAGTTGACAGACCGGAGAATTATCCTTGTAATAGCCTGGTTTGTCACTATGCAATCATCACGGCCATTATACATGTTCAAACAAGTTAAATCACCATCCAAGCGAGCAGCGCCAACAATTATTAGATCTTTATTTATGTTATGTGTCATCACATTCTGGAGCTGATCAAAAGGCTCGTTTTGTGATGACTTTAGTTTCATTTCTACTTCGGTTCACTCACTGATGCACAGAATTTTAGGCCCTCTAAAATGGACCCAGCTCAGTATTTTATATTATCGCATCTTTACATTATATGAAGTTTAATATAATCCTGCACTCACAGCCAGAGCTGCGTGCTTGACATGCGATATCAGGGAAATCTGCTCGCAGTGACGTCCCACTAAGCCAGAAGCAGAAAAAAAGCTATAAGGCTCCAAGTGTAGTGAAACCATAGCTTGAGGCATAACATATGAGCACTGACAGGTGAAGTGAATAACACTAATTATCTCATCTTGGCCCTGTCAGTAGATGGGAGATATTAGGGAGAAGGTGAACATTTTGTCCTCAAAGTTGATGCAGGAAAAATGGGCACGTGTAAGGATTTGAGCTAGTTTGACATGAACCAAACTGTGATGGTTAGATGACGGAGTCAGAGCATCTTATGGGGTTTTCCCATTCTTCAGTGGTCAGGATCTATCAAAAAATGTCCAAGGAAGGAACTGTGGTGAACCAGCGACAGGGTCATGGGCAGAGTGAAGGCTGGCTGGTGATGTCTGGTCCAACAGACAAGCTGCTGTAGCTCAAATTGCTGTAAAGTTAATGCTGGTTCTGGTAGAAAGTTGTCAGAGCAACACAGTTTGTTGTGTATGGGGCTGCAGAGCTGCAGACCAGTCAAGGTCTTCACCAACAATATTATGCAGCTGGTCATAAACAGAGATGGGCAGTAACATGTTACAAGTAATGTGTTACTGTAATCCGATTACTTTTTTCAAGTAACGAGTAAAGTAAGGGATTACTATTGCAAAAACGGTAATTAGATTACCGTTACTTTCCCGTAGTAACGCTGAACTGCGTTACTAAAACCGTGATTTTTTTGAGAATGTCTCATGACAGTGACGTAAGCGAGTGCGACGTTCGTGACAACAGCTGTGTGCAGATCAACAATGGATCATATATGAGTGCAGGAGAGAGTATGAGCGTGCAGCGTTTAAAGCGTGGAAGTACTGACCTTACTTTGAGTTTGATTCCATAAAAAGTGACAAAAACATTAGTGTCCGTTGTGCGTGGGAAGAAAACTTCTTTTTACAGCGAAAAAAACCCCTAAACTTCCAAGCAAGCACCGAGTGCGCTACGACGTAATGGGAAACTCACAGAGAAACTCGCGGATTCTTCCACTGACCGCGGCACACCTGCACCAGGGTAAACTATCGCCTCACTCCTGCTTTACAGGTGAAAATAGAGCAACAGGACCGCTGAGTCTTTGACTTTATTTATTTTCTGCTGTGTTTTACTTGCATCTATTTGAAAGAGTGAGTGTAAACACAAAAAATATTTTATTTTATGTGCTGGAATGTGCAGAAAATAGGTTTAAATGTTAAACTAATTTCTTCCAGTCAGAGAATGTTGCATATAATTAAATTTTTGCTTGATGCATAAAGTTAAAAGATTAAAACTATAAAACAAGTTTTAAAAAGAGACTTTTCCATTTGATTACATTTTGTATGATGGATTATGCAGAAAAAGTAGAATTGGGCTGAAAGATCTATCGCTTTATCACCTATTCAGGTTGTAAATCGTGTTTTTAAAAAGTAACTAAGTAATTAATTACTTTTGAAAATAAGTAATCAGTAAAGTAACGGGATTACTTTTTTGGGGAAGTAATCAGTAATTAGTTACTGATTACTTTTTTCAAGTAACTTGACCAACACTGGTCATAATGTTATGTGTGATCGGTGTACACTGTAAACTTTGGCCATGTTGAATATGAGCATCTGATATAATAACAGCATGTATATGGCAGAAAATGTAAATAACAGGTCCACATAAAGTAAAGCCTAAATTAGATCAAAGATTGTAATCTTTTACTATATGTGGGTGAGTTACCGTAGCTGTAGTTAGTTAAAAAAAAAAAAAAAAAAAGACTTTCCAGCAGTGTGCACCGCATGAAGGCTGAATGACAGTCAGTCAAGTGTTTCAAATTACAGATATGGTGCAGTTTCAGTGGGAGTGTGGAGCTCGTCTTACTGTGGCGCCAATTTTTCCGAGGGATCTCGCTTACTCTCTCGTTCTAGTATTATTATGTCTCAATTGTACTTTTAATTAGAGAATTATGAGACACAAATTACGGTTCATGCCTTTTCAATTTCAGAACATTAACGTGGTCAATAAACTGCTCCCCACCTCCCAGCGGAGGATAGCGACGAGGCTTAGTGAGAAAAATGAGGTGCCAGCGCGTTTCATTTCAACCCAAGTTGTTTTCTTTCTAATTGCTTAGAAAAGAAAATGAAGTGGAAGCAGATAAGTAAATTAAGTGTTATTCAGGAAGGTTCAAAGCTCTGTGCTGTAGGAAAGCATCAAGCCAAGAGTCTCTTCAGCATGGCTGCATCACAGACGAGGGGATACATACCTTTCAACCTTTCCACGCTTCCTCCATTAGAGCATCACCAGAATATCACCTCTTCCTTTGCTGCTTTTTTCTTTCTAAGTGTTTCAGAGCAGCGCTGGGCACATCTATGTTTTAGCTAAGGCGGAGTGTGATTTGTATGCATGCAGTGCGGTTGCCCTCACTGTTTCCTGGCGAGAATAAGACATCCGTAGGGCAGCCATTCGACTCTGCCAAAATGGAGAGATCCACTAAGAGCCCGTGTCAGCTGGGCTTGTTTGAATAGAGCTTTGTTCACCAGCCTCCCACACCTCCCTTTACTCCCTCACTGGGTCTGTCAGGTGCCTTTCTGTAAGGAAAACACATTTGGTCAGTTTATCTATGTCTTTCTCATAGAGTGTGCTAAGGTCGGAAAAGGTTCACAGGTCGTTAGCGTGACCTCAGTTCAATCAAGACATGATGTGAACTTCAGATCTTCTACTTACGCTTACATATTTCCCACAAATCTCTTAGTTAATGTTCTGCCTGGTGCTTTCCACACTATTTCAACAGATTTATTTCTGTTGTTTTGATATTGAAGTAATACAAATGAAAAGATAAATTAGAGTAATGACTGATCAACACTATAGTTCCATTGAAACATGCTGTGCACGCTTCCGGTGTGGTGTGAGGTTCCTGTGCCGGCTGGAAAGGAAAACCCTCGGGAATATGTTTACAGCTGAACAGATGTTCCCAGCAGAACCGTCCGTCACACTTAAGCAGTTACACAGAGCCATACCAAACACCTGCAAAGTATAACCACACATTTTTATGTTAACACAGTCAAATGGTGCTCCTGAGAAACTTTTTAGTAATTTTTACACTAAAATAATTTTTCTAGCTAGTCTGGAAATTAAACTTTTGAGCTAACAGCAGCCAAAGGGGAAGCTCAGCTGTAACTGTTGCTTTTAATTAGCTATTGAATTGAGCACAGGAGTGCAGTTTATGGAAGTTACAAATTCTGATGGTCATTATCATTTATATTTATAAATATATATTTTTATACATATAGTATGTTTAATTTATCTTATAAGGAGCAAATAATATGATGTGATGATGTATTATTGTTTAATCAGCTAATCACATGGCAGCAGCTCAGTGCATATAGGCATGCAGACATGGACAAGAAGACCTGCTGAAGTTTAAACTTAGCATCAGGATGGGGAAAAAAGATGATTTGAGTGGTTTTGAACATGGTTGTTGTATTTTAGAGAAAAGTCAGAGGAGAGTCTGACTGCTTCAAGCTGACAGGAATGCAACAGAAACTCAAATAATTAATTATGACTAAGGTATGTACATCTCTGAATGCACAGGATATTGAACCTCAAAGTGCTGAACCTGGTATCTACAGCAGCAGAGGACTACTTCTGTTAGCTAAGAACAGGAAACCTGGGGCTACAGCTCGCATGGGCTCACCAGTATTAGACAATATAGGATTGGAAAAATGCTGCCTGGTCCGAGTCTTGATTTCTGTTGCAGGATTTGGATAACAGGGTCAGAATTTGATGTAAGTATATTGTAAACAATATGAAAGAATGGATCCATCCTGATCAATAGCTCAGGCTGCTGCTGGTCATGTAATGGTGTTGGAAATTTTTTGGCACACTTTGGGCCACTTAGTACCAACTAAATATCCTTTAAATAGGTTAGCTTACCTGAGTATTGTTGCAGATTATGTCCAACCCTTTATGACCACAGTGTACTCTTCTCCTGTTTGTCACAAACCCAAAATCATTTCAACCTGGTTTTAATTGTGTGATGCCATCATGTCATGGATCAAAATCTCTGAGGAATGTTTACAACTTGGACTTTTAACTGGACTGGAAGGAATCTGAAGGAATCTGGTCTACATACTGACCAAAACCACAGCCTGAATTTCAGCACATAGAGCAAATACTGCAGGTGGTATAGATGGCTCATTGTGCGAATATATTATTTTATTCATTTCATCTGTAAACCATAAAACCATGGACAGGCTCAGTCTTCTATTGGTAACTTTAGAAGAGTGTGTATGAGTACGCCTGTTTTTGAATCTGTACTGCTTCTTTTTTTTTTCAAATTTGTTGAACATTCACATAATTAGATCTGTTTACAGAGAGTTGAGGTTTACAAAATCACTTCCAGCAATCCTGCTTTTAAATTCTGTAGGCTCCCTGACTCATTGTTGAGACAATTAGCTCACCAGAATAAGCTATTTCTTCCAATGACATTAAGAGGGATTAACTGAAAGAAGTGAAGCCATCCACAGAATCAAAAATCGCTGTTGTAGTCACTCCCTCCTTTCTGTGCATTCAGACGTACTTAGGAAACTTAGGAAATTCACCTACCTTTAATGGCATCACATGAACAGCGAAAGTGACGCAACAGCGTGGAAACCGCTTTTGCTGTTTTGCGTTTATAGCACCAATCATCCCAGGGGGGCTGCTTCAACTACCTCTAACCCCCACTCCATCCCTCGACTCTCTCTCATTCCCACCAGTTACATCACTCATCTTTTCCTTTCTCACAATCAGATCAAGGCGTCTGAATGGAGCACTGTGAACACTTTTCCTGTGGTGTTCACTTGTGTAACAAGATTAAGCCATCTCCTTTCCTGCCAGACTTAATCAGGAGGACTTTGAGATTAATTGGAAGCCCGTGTCGAGTCAGTGCAGCTGTTTTTTCGAGACTAATGTGACTGTGTTCTTTCGTCCCCGCAGATCTTCACTGACATGCCCACACTGCCTGAAACAGAGCAACACCTTTGACCCTTTCCTCTGCATCTCATTACCGATTCCTCTTCGCCAGACCAGGTGAGCAGTGCTGTTATTTTCAAAAAAGACTTCTGTCTATTATCTGATATGGTTTTTCTAGTCAGAACGACGAGTAGAAACTCATTCACAATAATGATGTGGACCGCTGATCATTACACTGTTCAGGTATCTTACAATACGTGATCTATATAAATATTCATATGTTTTGATTGTTAATCTTGATAGTTTGATAGTTACTTCTTTTGAAGTCAAATTGTTATGTTCATTCTTCATCTCCATATTTTTCTTGCTCTGCCACAGTAGCTTTGCATGATTTGCAGTTTTGTGGAGCTCTGTAATTCTTCCTGTGTCTGAAACAAGCTAGCTTATCTCCATTCAAGCTAACTTTCTTCAGATTGGCTACACCTCACAGAAGCTTTGAACATCATATGTGCCGGGCTTCTATGCTCACAGGTGGATGATTGTTTCTGAGATAGTCATTTAAAGGATATTCACTCTAGAAAAGTTCTGATAATGGACTTATTAATAACTTATATTGTAAATAATTGTGCAGTTCTTCTTTTTGTATGGTTTAATGCCAACGCACCCGCCACCTCCATGTGAGCACTGTTAAAAAAAAGTTTCTTTCCTCCCCATTATTTCTGACTGTTTTCACTAGTTTTACATTGGACTAGGGTGCCTAATGTTGTCACTTCTGGACCCTACCGAGGTTTCAAAGGCAGTCCAACTCCTCCAGGTTGGCACATTAATAACTGCCATTACCAGAAAGTTTGCTATGTTCCCCTGCACCGTCTCAAGCATAAAGAAGATTCCAGCTACTCTGGGAGAGCTGGACAGAGCCATAGAAGGCCCTTAACCCAACAGCTGGATCGATATCTGCTCCTTTGTGAATAGGATGAGCACTGGCAGAGCCACAGAATGACCTCCAGCAGGACACTGATGTGGATGTCACTGACCAAACAATCTGAAAACTAACTGAATAAGGCAGAGGGTACACTAGGGACCAACATCCCCAAGGGGGCCTTGTGCTCACTGCCCAGCACCGTTTTGCCGAGCCAAATTTGCATTTGCCATAGAATACCAGAGATGGCGGATGCACTACTGGCACCCTGTGCTTTTCATAGATGAGAGCAGGTTCACCCTGAGCACATGTGACAGACATGAAAGGGTCTGGAGAAGCCGTGGAGAATGTTATGCTGTCTATAACACTGTTCAGCACGACCAGTTAGGTGGTGGGTCAGTGATGGTATATCCATGGAAGGACTCACAGTCCGACTAAGCAACAGCACCCTGACTGCCATTAGTTATCAGGATGAAATTCTTGACACTACCCTGGTGCAGTGGGTCCAAGATTCCTCCTGGTGCATGAAAATGTTGAGATCTAATGATTTTTGAATGTGTTCCTCTTTTTTTTGAGCTGTGAATATTTTGTTATAAAATCACAGAAGACTTTGACTAATAGCAATATTGGTAATTTTATATAGATATTGCAAAACACTGCTATTTTTGTGACCACATTGAGAACCTGATATTGTGACATAGGGATTATTTTTGCATACATAGAGCTCATTATTTGAAACTTTGTGCATGTTTAATATGTGAATCCACTACTGTAACAGTACATATTGTATGTGACGGAAAATAAGGAAAAGCATGATAGGTGCTCTTGAAACTTCAGGCAATAAAACACCAAACAAATCGAGACACAATTAGAAAATAGGATGTACAACACCCAGCTTTGTTCATGCATTACATACAGTAGGAACACAGGTCATTGTGGAGCTGAAGGGCCTGGCATCAGAAAGGAAAAGCTAGTGGGAAACCTTCTCCGCATTAAAACAATGTGTTATTCAAATTTACATGAAAACAGCCACTTCTCCTCCACGTTAGATTAACGAGGCCCTGAGCCTGTTCAGGAAATCCTGACATTTTCAGGGAGGGGTAACCCATTCCTCCTTTTTTCAGCCAGTGCCTCTCTATTTATGCATCAGGCTTTTTTCCCCTTCTTATCAAAAACACATGTACATATCTACAGATAGGTGACCAAGACTTTCAAGTTAAGAGACTTTCACAAAGTTTTTGCTGGCGTGGATTAAGATGGGTCGCTGCAAAAACAGAGTTGTGGGAGTGGTCTCTTACAGGATGAAATGATATGAATCATATACTTTGGCCATACTCACTCAGGTCAACCCAGGTGAACACAGATGTCTGAACCACCGTGTTAGATGGTGCTCTCTACCATCGTCATCAATAAACCAATGAGGGAATATCTTTTGGGTGAATGGTGCCTATCCCTCCAGTAAAGACTTTGGAGAACCAGTGCCAGGGAACACTAAAGCTGTTCTGGCAAGACACAGTGGTCCAGCACTTAACCATTTATTTTATTTTATCACCTGTCTTTAGCAGTTGGATAAAAATCTGGCTCTTAAGCACTTACAACACACTCCAGGTGCTTGCTTTTGATCTTTACCATAATGCTGATAGTTTTCTAAAAACAACATGGAATATTTTGTCTCCCACAACTTGCCTGTTCTCATGTCCTGTCCTGTGGAGGTGGACTGTTAGTAGTTTAGTGAAGCTCTTGCTTAGACAGCTGGTATGAGTTGTAATAAGGTAGGTGAGCTACAGAGCCTGGAGTGTTTCCCAGTATCCACAGAAAACAGCACAACGTGTTTCCAAACCCGAGAGCACAGTTAAGAATTTGGGGAAATAGGCTTGCTGCTGGTAAAACTATATGTGTGTTTGTGTGGGTGTGTGTGTTTGGTATAAAACGAGAGCTAGGAGCCAGTTAGCTTAGCTTAGCATTAAGACTTGGGTACAAGAAACGGCATTTTAAACTAGCATCCCCAGGCTTCTACCTTTCTACCTATAAAACCCGAGAGCAGCCAAATGGCTGGTAGGCTTTTAGCTAAGCTTTAGCTTCAGCCAAGTGGAAGCTAAATTGGCTAGTCATTCATATGTATATTAGGTCGTTACCTGGGAATTCTGGAGGGAGGGGAGTGGGGGTGTGTGATTGAGGGCGTGGGGGAGCTGCTAAAAGCTGTGCACTTCCTTTTGTGTTTCATCTTGATGCATTCTCAATCATCCAGGGAAATAAATCTCGAAAAATGTCACCAACTTGGAGTGTTTCAGTTTGCCATCTTAGGGAGAAATCAACACACATGGGTGTATGTCCTTTGTTGCTGAGTTTTATTGATAAAAACAGTACAAAAAACCAACCATTTGTACACATATTTACAAATAATAATAAAAAGTGAGTGAGTACAATTATATGGGAAGACATTGCAAATGTACTTGGATTTTAGGTCGCAAGCCACCCAAAACTTGATCCCAAACTTGTCAGGTTTACTTGCAATATACTGCAGGAAACAGCACCGAGTCTTTGATGGGAAAAGCTGTTCATCAATGGTGATATGTAGACCAGGGTTGTAGCACGTGATGCAGTTGGTGACAAATGATCCCCACACACTGGAAATTGCAGCGAACTTGTCAGTCTTTGCTCGATCACAGCGGGTGGACTTGTCATCAAAGCGTAGGTGTTGCATGTTGTCTTGGAAGCGGTTTCGTGCCATAGTTCCAATTATCTGTGGGTTTCCCAGGTTTGCTGACCAGCAGTCATTTACAGATGGAACCCTGTAAACCCCCCGCAAGATCACAATTGCAATAAATGCCATTAGTTCAGTTAGTGGCAGTGCCAGGATTGTGAGTGATTGCTGAAAATGTTGAATTGTTTGTACTCACTCACTTTTTATTATTATTTGTAAATATGTGTACAAATGGTTGGTTTTTTGTACTGTTTTTATCAATAAATCTCAGCAACAAAGGACATACACCCATGTGTGTTGATTTCTCCCTAAGATGGCAAACTGAAACACTCCAAGTTGGTGACTTTTGGAGATTTATTTCCCTGGATGATTGAGAATGCATCAAGATGAAACACAAAAGGAAGTGCACAGCTTTTAGCAGCTCCCCCACGCCCTCAATCACACACCCCCACTCCCCTCCCTCCAGAATTCCAAGGTAACAACCTAATATACATATGACTTGGCTTAAGCTAAAGCCTAGCTAAAAGCCATTTGGCTGCTCTCCGGGTTTTAAAGGTAGAAAAAGCCAAATGGCAGTCCGTGGGGGTTTAAGTGTTTTAAAATGTAAAATTAGCAATTCAGAGTTGTAAGGGTGTTACGTGGCAGACTTCTTCTAAGGCCATGTCCACACTAATTCGTTTTTGTTTGAAAACGCATCTTTTTCTCTTAGCTTTGGCCTTCCGTCCACACTGAGATGGTGTTTTTGGTCAAGGAGACCTGAGCTTTTTGAAAATGCTCTCCAAAGTGGATAAATTTGAAAAATACGTTTTTGCATCGCAGTGTGTACTACGAAAAAACGGAGGTTTTCGAAAACGATGACGCATTTTAATCATATGATGCAGTCATGTGACCAATTAAACTAAGATGGCGGAGGGCATTACAGCAGCTGTTTTGTTTGCTCTCAATTGATTGAAATTTTGACAGCCCTATTGAAGATTAATATCAGTTTGTACATGCTCCAGGTA
Source organism: Haplochromis burtoni (assembly GCF_018398535.1). Taxonomy (NCBI): domain Eukaryota; kingdom Metazoa; phylum Chordata; class Actinopteri; order Cichliformes; family Cichlidae; genus Haplochromis; species Haplochromis burtoni. Next base: position 1,084,803 of record NW_024582406.1, on the reverse strand, counting down.
GCTTTTCTTCAAATTCTTTAATTCTCACTCGCTTTTGCAACTTTGTACACCACGTCATTGTCAGTCCATTTAAAAAACTCTGTGCTTTTCCTCAACATTTTGCAGCAATGTTTCAAAATCTGGAAAGTAAATAAATGGCAGACAGAAAGGTCAAATCGTCTTACATTTCATGCATGTGCAATACAGTGATGTAAGAATTGAACAACTGTTCGTAAATGATTGAAAATGATCTTGTGGACGCGGAGCGTTTTTAGACGAAAACACTGTTTTCAAATTTATCCGGATTAGTGTAGACATAGCCTTAGTCTGGAACATACTTTGCCTAATGGTGGCTAAAAACAAACAACCTATAAGGTGCTAATTTAATTTAAGCTTTAATGATCCGTGAAAGTTGGATTTTGTTAAAGAGCCGGACTAGTTGTGTTCTTTCATGCTAGCTAAAGCCTAGAGGTGGGTGGATTGATCCAAATATTCAAACAGTATCAATTACAACGCTGGTATTGGTACTTTGTTGCTTTCCTCTAAGTTCAGTATATAGTCCACTGAATTCTGTTAAATGCATTATTTTGGGGGAAATAAAAAATGTACCTAAAATATGCACAATGAATAATGTCCGAGGCTTTTTGTCTGTTTTATTTATAGCCTTACACATCAGAAGTCGACCCAGGTCTCTAAAAATCCCACTTTCAAAATACACGAAAAGCTCAAAGCAACGTTTTGTTGCTATCAATTATATGGAAAGTAAAAATCACAGAGATTTAGCGGTCATTAAAATGTGTTCAGAATGTGCAGATTGATGATAATTCATCTCATAAATCGTGACACACTGTTCTCCCCTACACAAGCTGCCTTTATAGGTTAAAAGTATCAGGATCTGTATTTGGTATCAGATTGATACCAAACTTCAAAAGCCAAGCATTAACCTGGCTACATAATAAAAGGACATAAATGGGAGTTTTATCAATTTTTTCATTTCACCTTCAGCAAGAAGATGAATATATTTATATATATGCATTTCCCAAACTGCAGAATAAACTGGTTTAACATGAAGACGTGTGTCTGATGGACAGCGTTTGTTGAGACCTGAAAATGAACATCACATCCTGTGAGTGTAGATTTGTCACTAAACATTTGCCTTTTATTATCCATTCTTTTAAATAGTTCCTAAAAGTTCAGCTTACCTCTCTTCTAATTTAGGAAAATGTTTTTAAGAGCTGATTTGTCGTGGTGCGCCAGGTTGAGAGTGCTGTGTTTCCAACCTGTCGTTTTTGGTGTGCAGTAAATAGGTTGAGAGAAAAAATACATCAGAAGGAATAAACAGAGGAGAAAACAGATGGATTATCTTTTAAAGAATTCATTATATATTTCCCTGTGTGAAGAAGTTCAGCACAATCACACCCAGATCATGTGTGTAAGCCATAAACACATACTGTTTGTCACCAAACCAACATTTGCTGGGCTTGACGATCCAAACTCATCCATTGGCGGTCGTGTCCTTGTTTGCTATTGTTTACACTATACATACGAGTAGATCTCATGAAACTTGGATTTTTTTCTTTAATATATCTAAACATAACCTCATCTGGTAAAAAATTATAAAATATAAAACATAATTTTAATGAAAAACTTGGAAAACTCAAAAGCACAGATTTCAGAATGGTGCCAGTGACTAGAACATCTTTGGGGAGTGACCTCTAAGGCCTGCAGGCAGAGAGTCACACATGAAACTGGTAAATTATCCTAAAACAGATCATTCAGCTATAATAAAAATCATCCACACATAGCAAAGTTTTATATTAATGTCTGTTTGTCCAGGACTTGCTGCCCATTGTCAGATTGTCAGATTTTAACAAACAGAATCAAAACATTTGACCACAGGTAACTTTTAGAGCTGCATCTACAATCACAAAGAGATTGCGCAAATCTGACATACCTGAAAGCGTGCTGGGGGGAAAATCCTTTGATATCCAAAAAGAACATCACTTTAAAAACTAAAGCATTTTAACACCACAGAAGTCCACCAAGGAATTGCTTTGAAAGAAGAAATGTAGTTATGAAACTAGACTTGAATCCCCAGGAAATATTGAAAAATCAAGAAAACCATCAAATATCTAGAAACTAAATGAACTTAGCATGTAAAAGTGGTGAAGATTTTCAGTCAGCTGATTTCAGAGGAGGCAGACAGTTATGCAACAGTTAGTAGTTATTTCTGCTAAAGAGGACGATACCATGCCAGCTGGTGTCTTTGAAGCCAGAACCTTCTTACTGTGGGGCAGCAGTGCTAACCACTGTGCCACCACGCTTGCTCAGCTCAATTCAGTCTTATCCATATAGTGCCAAATCACAACAGTCGCCCCGAGGCACTTTATACTGTAAGGTATAAAGTGGAGAGAAAACCCCAACAAACAGAAGACACCCCATGACCAAGCAGAACCAAAGAAGAAACCTCCATCACATTGAATATTATTTAAAGAAATTAAAACTGTTAGTGAAGAGCACATTTCAGTCCCCAGTACAGCAGTCATTAATAGCAATTAGGTTTTGTTCATACTGAAATGTCTTTAGCACAAATTAGTCTCCCTTTGACTGTGGCTTGTTTGAAGTCTCCTATTTCCTGTCCAAATCAGCAGAGCAGGAGCAAATGCACCAGCTCACTAGTTGCAAATAGATAAAACAACACTGTTTTTACCTAACAAGAGCCAGAAAAGTCCTGTTGTTGAACTTGATGCTAGCACCAGTTATTGAGCAAGCTTCAAAGTGCTGCTAGTTTATACATCACTTAATTACTTATTGCCACAATATATTTGATATGCTTGGGAAACATAAAGCCAGCAGGACCCTTAGAGGTCTCAAACACATAAAGTTGGTGGTCCCAGAACTTAATGAAGTCCAGTTCAAAATAAATAATTCACACTAACTTGTGTGTTGTGACAGAAAAACTGCATCGGAATAATTCTGGAGGCAGACAAAGATGAAAATTATGCGCGACCATATACAGTTAGGTCCATAGGTTTTTGGACTATGACACATTTTTGAAATTTTGTCACTGGAGTGTCGACGTTCAGCTTTGATTTGAGGTGTTTAATAAAGGTATTGTATTAACAGTTTAGGAATTACAGACATTTTCATATATAATCTCCTATTTTCAGAGGCTCAAAGTATCTGGGCAGTGGACTGACATGCAGATTGGTGAAGCTGTTATTTCACTGTACGCTAAGCAAATTGGAGATCTGCAGTACTGAAGTTGTATTTGGTATCACAATTATTGCACACATGGGCATCCTCAGGGTCTCCCCAGGATGCATAACATCCATTCTTTCAAATTATAATTTCCATGATGTTTTCTTATTTTATTTTACTGCTTATTAGATTCCGTTTTTAAATGTATTTATTTTTTAATTAATTCGAGTTAAAATCTTAGCATCTTCAGCTCTACACTGTCACTTCCAGCTCGGCCTCCTGTCCTTTTGTTCGTGCCACCGTCTCCAGGCTGTACGTCACAGCAGCTCTCACTACCATCTTCTAAACCTCTCCTTTCACTCTTGCTGCTATCCATCTGTCACAAATCAACACTTGTCTCTGACGTCCATCCATCCACGCGCTCTCTTTTCATGGTTAAAATATAATGACTTAAATGTTATTTTATAGATTAAATTTGCATCTACAAAATGCTGATAGCAGAAGTGGAGTATAAACCTCAGCAGAAAGCTATTAAACACATTTAAAAAAATCCACCTAGTGTCTAGAAACTTTTTAGCATTAGACCAACTTGTAGGGCTGTGCGATATGACCAAAATCTCATATCCCGATATAAGAATTCTATCGTCC
>NW_024582406.1:1040318-1080905 GCF_018398535.1 Haplochromis burtoni | reverse complement strand
AATAACGATATAAATCACAAAAATGTAACTTCTGAAAACATTATGAATCATCGGGCAGCACTTGAGAATATGGGCTCAAAATGTGGTCATAAATATTTTGTACTTGTAAAAAAGATTTGTGTGTGGACTTAGAAAAAAAACCCCTGCAAGTTACAAGTACGGATTTTTGACCCTATTTTTCTTCCCTTCATCTGATTGGTCAATGTCATGTCAATCACAAATGTAACAATCCAATCAGAGAACAGATGGGTTTGGCTGTCGGAGGGGCGCTTTTTTTGAACTGCAGGTCTTTGAAGGGAATAAATGCCCTTTTACATGCCAACCCAGCGTTTTCCTTCATCACCACGAAGGAAAACAGTCTGTGGTCGTCCGAGTTTGGTGATTTTTGTGTCACAGGTCTACGTGTTTAATACAGGGACTTCCACAGCCTTTTCAACAGCGCTGCGGACCGCGGGGGGGGCGGGCAGTGTTTTGGAAATGACAGTCTTCATTACAAAGCTTTCTTCGTTATGAATTAGCATACATGTTTTTATTGAACATTTGAAGAACCAGCAAAAAAAAAAACTCTTGTAGAGGACATAAAGTCAGAGATAGAAAAGACAAGGAGCAGGTGCATCTAGTACAGGTAGAGCTGCTGCAAAAACCCACAGAGCCCAGCAGCCAGCGCAACAAATTCTGGATCCTTTGCTTTTAGTTAGCAGTTAGCATTAGCAGCACATCCTGCGTCCGATGTGAAAGGACTTTTATGCTGCGCACTGTGACTCACAGCAATGGTCCTGGGTCAGCCCTGACTTTGTGTTAAACTAATCCTAAAGTAATAATGGTATTTCTAACCACTGATATACCACAACTTTATCCTTTCAACAGCTACTGAAAGTTAGGGGACCTAGCTGCTATCGGATATTTATATAGCGATCCTCCAGCTTCAAACTGTATCACCCTTCAAGGACCTGCAGTTCAAAAAAAGCGCCCCTCGACAGCCAAACCCATCTGTTCTCTGATTGGATTGTTACATTTGTGATTGACATGACATTGACCAATCAGATGAAAGGAAGAAAAATAGGGTCAAAATCCGTACTTGTAACTTGCAGGGTTTTTTTTCTAAGTCCACACACAAATCTTTTTTACGCACACACAAATCTTTTTACACATACAAAATCTTTTTTACAAGTACAAAATATTTATGACCACATTTTGAGCCCATAGAAGTGTTTCCAGCTGCGCGTCATGTACCTGGAGTCGAGTGTTTTAACCGATGCATGAAACTATACATTTTTAGACATAAGTTGTAACGGCCGCCGTTTTCTTTGTGAGTATTTATTACACGGCGTGCTGCGGGGAAAAGCCTGTTCTAACGTTTGAGTCTAAGGTTTATTTTTTAGCACCTGGCGGCTCTTTTTTACTTCTCATCCGTAAATAATCTGCTCTTTCACGTGATTCAGTTTATTTTGAAAAGTCTCAACAGGATCTTGAGCTTTATTGTGAAAGGTTTATGTGGAACATAAACAAGCGGACACGCGATGGTGTTACTGTCGTTGTTGCTAACCACAACGCATAAAAACAGGCGCTTGTCCGTCAGTAGTGTGGTTATATAAAATATAAGAGAAAGAAGAAATTAATATAGCCACTACAGTGACCATCAAAAGGATTAAAAAATATTGCCGTAAACTTTTTTGACACCACGAAACAAACGATAGTATAAAATGAAACATAGACGTTTTTATATCGTCATCCGATATATATGGTTATATCGAACAACCCTACCAACTTGTGTTCATTTTAATTGTGTGTACAGTTTTTTTTCTTTCTTACAATTTCTTTGGATGATTTTTCTGTTCCTTATCTGTATTGTGAATATTTTGCTGTATTTCTTTTGCTTTAATCTTTTTTGTGATTAGAGAAAAATCTGTCATCAGCCTTAAATTCTTAAACATAATTGCTCTTGCCCACAGGCCATAGACTCAAACAGGTCCCTGACAGAGTTTTTGTACCTCCTCAGTGAGCTGTTATTCAGAGAAGCCATTATGTCCCAGCACCTTATGTCAAAGCTGCCTCTGTAGAGGTCAGAGCCGAGTGCTCCCCGTTTTTAAAAATGCAATAGAGATTCCATTATTTCGCACACATAAAACTGAGTCCTAATGATCTATTATTAATGTTAAAATGTATTGATTTATTCATGAAAGTCTTCTTTTGTCCCTTCTTGGCTGTAGAGGAGGCTGCAGTAGAAATGGCACAGAAATCAAAATAGAAGCCGCCCCATTGCCCGCTGTTCCTGATTGTGTGTCTTTGTCTGCGGCAGGCCCTTGTGTGTGGTTCTGGTGTTCAGCACCAAAGGACAGCGCTATCTCCGGGTCGGGCTGGCTGTGCCGCTGTTTGGCTCTGTGGCCTTCCTGAGGAGGTTGGTGGCTGACGAGGGGAAAATTTCTCCAGACCAGGTACAGTAAAGCAACTGTAACTGGTGTGATTGTACTTTTCTTACTCCGCCTTTGGCTTGAATTTCCTCTTGGCTACAACAGATGAAGTAAATAATAGTAAAGTCATTTCCTTCACCACGTTAAAGGATGTACATCAAGGAACCAACTTGTGTTTGCATGTTGGTCTCCAGGTGATCCTGACAGAGGTTTACTCCATTGGTTTCCAACGCTCCTTCTTTGATGAAGACGACCTGACTAGCATAGCTGAAAATGATGTCATCTATGCCTTTCAGGCTCCCCCGCTCTACATCAGAGGCGGCTCTGCACGGATCTCAGGTATGACTGAAGCAAGTCAGTTTTTAATCTAGATTTAAACATATGACATGCTATTTTCAGTCACAACAAAGCACTCACATGTCTTTGAGTATTAGAACTAATTTGTGGTACAGCAAGGATATATTTATACACATTAATGTGCAAGTGCACACAAGTCTGTAAGCAAACAAGCTCATCTTATGAATTTACTTTGCTTAATGAAACCGTTAGGGAATGCACCTTCCTGTAGGGGGTCCTCAGGGAGCACATTAACAGCTATATAACTTTACAAAGAGTGCAGTGAATTACATCCCCCGTGCAGGCCTCCCTTGTGCTATCAGATTTATGTCTTCATTTCATCTATTTCTCAGCTAGCGATGTAAAATGTGTTCTCAGAAGTCCTTTAGTGCACAGTATCCCCTTGTTTCTTTGATTTGTGTTGGAAACAAATGGGTTCTGCACTGTCGTCCACTCTCACAGGGCTGTAAGTTCCAGTCGTGTCAACGCTGAAGGAGTCCTTGAAAAAATGTGACTTTTAGTGCTTTAATTTATGTCGGTCAGTGACCATACAGAGCAGTGCTGCCTAAAACGAGGTCCACGTGACAGTCTGTCTGGTCTCCAGACTAAATCTCTTGGTTCTCACTGGCTGAGTCAACATCGACGTTCAGCACTTTTCTGCCCACATGAGATTGTCCCATCATTCACTGAGAAATGTTTGCCCCGTGAAAATAGACGTAAGATATTATTATGTTTTAAGGAAATTGCAAGATATGTGTTTGTTTGCTGCCTGACTTACACAATGTCTGCACAGGCTGTGAAGAGTATGAAGAGTGTGTTAGCAGAGCAGCTTAGGCCCTCCGTCTGTGCTTGCACAGGATGTAGTCAGGCACCTGTAGTGCCAGTAAACACACAGTCTCAGTAGAAGTCGCGTTGATTGAAATAGGTTTTTTCCATTTGCACAGGCTGCTGGAATATGAAAGAAAATTGATATTTTGCTTATTTTTCCAAAATGCTAGTAATTCTTTTTTTCAATTATGGTGTCACTCTGTCACAGTAAAACCTGCTTTTAAATGATGCATCCATCTAATAATGGCCCCTTGGTATAATAAAGTTATTTGAGTAAAGCTCCTCTGCTAAACATTATCTCGCATTATATTATGTAATGTCTCAGTCTCTGTTTAGCCAGCTTTTCTAAGAGGGAAAAAAACTGGCAAAACCCAGTGTAAAGGGCTACCAGAAGAGAAGTTTTTATTTGCTCTGCTCTACTCAACGCTGAAATATAAAAATACTTTATTTTAAAAGGGGTCAATGATACGAAACAGCAAGCAGCGGGCAGATAGAGGATGTTGTACGCAGTGTGCAGGAAAATTAAGTGTTAGGCTAAAAACAAACTCTAGCTCTCCCATCTTACTTTCTCTTCAGTGGTTGCCTACTAACTCAGTGATGATGAAGGACTGCCTTCATCCATCTTTGCATTCAGAGTTTCATACAATGACTGCCTATCATTCAACCTGATTGGTGCAAACGGATATTATACACAGGGGTGCACATAAATGGTCCGCGGGTGCACATGCGCTGTCAAAATAAAAGACGCGCACCAGATAAGAAGTTGCAACGCGCGTTTGCGTACATAAGATTTTCTGGAGGAGGACAGACATTTGTTTAGAACTCTTAAGCATGTCGAAGAAGCAAGCTCCTTTAAGCAATTACTTTTGTGTTCCTCCACCTCCAAAGAAATGTCAGAAGGAGTGTGAACCACAAAAGAAGCGCGTATTCTCGGAAAAGTGGTTGGAGGAGATGAGCTGGCTTCAAACAAATGATGAACGCACAGAGATGTGGTGCAGAGTATGCCGTGAAAATCCCACTTTAGCAGGCAAAACAGTGCATTTTATATGTACACAAACGTATGTTGCAACTTCTTATCTGGTGCACGTCTTTTATTTTGACAGCGCATGCGCACCTGCGGATCACTTATGTGCACCCCTGATTATACAAGGCTACTGTCACTAGCTTGTTAGCATGCTAGCTTTAGTAGACATCTCAGCAACACATTACATAGACACTTTGCTAGTTCTTGCTAGTATGAAAGGCGGGATGAATCTGTGCTTTTATGCTGTTTATGCCAAATTCTGACCCTGCAGCAGAAATTTAAGACTTGACTCATTTTTCCAATCTTCTGCTGTCTAATTTTGGTGAGCCTTTAAGAATCGTAGCCTCAGATTCCTGCTCTTAGCTGACAGGAGGAACACTCAGTGTGGTCTTCTGCTGCTGCAGCCGACCTGCCGCATGCTGTTCTGCACACTTTCTTCTTCTTCTCCTTCTTGCTGTTACCAAATAGGTATTTTCCCCCAGATAAATGATGCTCGCTGGATATATTTGTATTAACAAGCAGCTGAACAAGTGTATCTAATAAAGTGGCTGGTGAGTCTTTAGCATAACCTCATGTTATGAGTTGTTTGAAGTGTTTAATCTACAGATTTTCATTAAATACCCACATATATATATGTACACTCCTCTATGTCTAAATTACTTATGTACACAATTCATAAGTAAAGATACTTTGCTCAGTTAAATTTTATCTCTAATTTCATTTTAGTCCAGGAAGACAAATGTTTTCTGTCTTATTACCAATGCAATAAAAATGAAATTAAGTCATGAGCAAAGTATGAGCTATTTTTATTTTTGTGTTATTTTAGTGCTATAGTGTTATATTTAAATAAACAATACTTTATTGCTTTTATCTGATTTCAGTGATTTCTAATGCTTTTACACAATCTGGCACAGTCTGCAATCATTAACAGGTCTGATTCATGAGTTTATTTAACTATTCATAAACGGTAAAAGGAAAACAAAACTAATTATGTTGTTTAACTATATGATATGATAACCAACACTCACCAGGAGTCTGATTAAAAACATTTTTCCGCTCAGTGCTCATGAACGGTGCATGGACCCGTGTGGATTTTACCCTGAAGCGTTTACTTTAAGAACAGATCTAATACAGCTGGTGTGCAGTTAAACCCCCCAAAAAATGTAACCATGTTTTATAATCCTCAGTTGCACTGATGCAGTTGCACTGATGTGTGGTCCCTGTTACTCCTATCACACTTTTTTGATTGACTAATATTTACTTTTTCATGTAGTGAACATCATGGTAACAGCTACTCATAAGTTAGCGTTATATCCAGCAGATGTGAAATGCTGTTAGAGACAGCATGAGGTGCTCACTAAAGAGCTGTGATGAATGAAAAAATTGTGTGCTGTGGATTAAACCAAAGTCAAACCCATGACGATGTGACCTTTCCACTCAGAACTCTCACCATCGCTGCTGCAGTCTTAAAATTAATCTCTTGCATCATATTCCCGCATGATGCTTATCACCTGCCCTGTATACTAAATACGTCATTGCATCCTATGATTCACATGTTCATGCTGGATGACAGAATTATGACCATCTTTTATTAATTAGGATTTATTTATTGGAATACTTTCTTTCATTCATTTCAGTCTCACTTAAAAAGAATGTCTTAATGTTGAGATTCTTTAATGTACTGGTAAACAACTAGGTTGGATTTACATTAAAAATGTAATCTTGACACATTTAAGTGAAGAGGAGTCTTTCCTGTTTGAGATCTGATGGTGCTCTGACAAGAAATAATGAGCACAATATCATTGTCAGGAAGATTATTGCCAGGGGTTAGACTTGAATAAAGGAGCGCCTGCCAGAGAATACTTGGAAACAGATATTTGGCTTCCGCGGTTATATATCCATCTCACGCATTTTTCTTTTTGTTACAAACATAGAACAGTTTCTGCCTTTTTTCATTTATTGCCAAGTTTCAGTAAGATGACATCATCTCCCATACTGTAGTCTGTTTGAACATTTTCTTTACCGTTTACTGTCTCATCATTTTACAGCAAAGACTGATTTAACATCATCATGTGAGCTTTCTTAATCTGCACATCCTATAAACTTAGAGGATCTAGTGTGAAATCTGCCAAGGTATCAGTTTTCTAACAATTTCTGCTTTCAAAACATGTAGACTTTCAGATCTAGTCATGACAGCGGCATGTAGTGTTTTACGGAAGAGCTGATGAACACACCACCCCCCAGCGTATTTTCTTGGTCCACAGTGTACCTTATGTTGATTTTCTGCTGCTTGTCTTGTATTTCTTTATATTAGCCAACATCCTTGTGCATCTTACTGCACTCTACCTGGACATCTTCACCTTTCTGCACTCTTTCTAGGCTGAATAATTGGCAAAAAATATTACTTCTATGGTTATAAACAGAATGTTTTATGTTAGCTGAATTAGAATTGTTCCTTTAAAAAAATGTACCAATAGCACACCTTATTAGACATAAAAATGTATATTTGGAACATTGTACATGAAGTACCCAAAGTAAAGTAATTATTTTCTAGAACAAGTGTTAAATGGATTGATTTTAATGGTGCAGATGTTAAAGGCTGAGCTTTTTTTAAGTACTTTATGTTCTGTTAACTCTACATTAATGCATTCAGAGCTACCCGCTGTGGCGATCACTTTGATTAAATGAACAACCAAATGTAGCTTCTTATTCTATTATTCGTTTGTAGTCCTGTGAGGAGTGTGTATCACTAAATAAGCTGCTTTTAATGAGCTCAAAAATTTTTTATTTTAAAATATCTTATTAGTAAAAAAGCACTTGAGCACTGTGTCATGGTTAGTTGTAAATATCTACAGGTGGATGTTAATAAGGATGTAATGGTGGTTTATTGGCAAAACAGCAACTTTACATTTTGTCAAGTGATTTCTTAGAGATGCAAATATGGAAGAACTTTTGTGGTCTGAAGCTGTTCGACTTACCTGTTCTATTATCATTGCCTGTCCAACTAGCCAAATGTAGCCACAACATGGCAGCAGTTCGCAGGATTTTGCAAACAGGTAATAAAAAAAAAGTTAACATTACAGAAGACTATCAGTTTAAGATGAGATTGCTTTTACTTTGGTTTTAATTCATGTCTGTTTTGGATATTATTGGACAAGCACTGCCTGCCTTGCTTGCCCAGTCAGAATGCCAACAAACCATGCAGGCTATAAATAGGAGGTAGGTTTGCAAAGCTAAGTGTGTCCAGTGTTGGATGGTTTTTGGGGGGGTTGAGTCAATTTAATATAAAGCTAACACAAGGTTAATTTTATCTCAGGATGGTGGTGCGTGAGATGAGCCAACTTGTTCACGGCATTCCCAGAGTGTGATTTATTTGGTGTCCCTATATCAATAGGGCATTACCATCCAAAACGTCACAATAGTATGCTGTATTGATTTTTTTCCTCAACCACTTGACCGTTGTACCACATGTTTGTTGATATTAGTGGTTTTAACTAAAATCCTTTTTAATATTTAGTTTTATTGATCAGCACCAAATCAAAATAGTTGCCTCAAGATGCTAAGGTAAAGATCCTATAATTAACAGCAGTGTTGGGCAAGTTTCTTTGAAAAAGTAATTAATTATAGTTACTAGTTACTTCTTCAAAAAAGTAACTGAGTTAGTAACTGAGTTACCAGATTCTAAAAGTAATTAATTACTTGAAAAGTAACTATTGCGTTACTTTAAAAAAATATATGTTTAACCCTCTGGGGTCCAGGGTATAATTGGCCATTTTAACCACTTTTGATTTTCCCTCCACATTTCACCTTTAAAAACTATTTACTTTGCCGTGTTTGGTATCATTGTTTTCAGCATACCCTCACGTGTCTGAATTTACAGTTATGTTTTCATGTTGACATACTGTATTAACACAATTGATCTAAAATCAGACAAAAAAAACAACATAAAATCCGAGTAGAAAAAGTGATATTTTTACTGTAACAACCACAAACATGTTCATTGAATCATATTTCATAACCTTAAATGCAAATATAAATTGTGAATTTTAAAATCATATGCACAAGTTTTGCAAACAACAAAGTTATTTGTATCCATTTACCTTTTACCATGACTAGTAACATAACCATCAGGTGTTCTGCATTCAATAAGAAGCCAAACAAATAATTTCTGTCCACTATAAAGGAGAACATCACAGCCTGATACCTGCAGGTCTGACAGCAGCAGGGGTATCACATTAAAAAAAAAATTTATGTTAAAAAATTTTTGTATTAAAAAACAATACAAATTAAAAATTTTGTATTGTTCAGTACATATGCGTACCGAACCGAAAGCACTGTATCGAACGGTTCGATATCGATACGAGTATTGTTGCACCCCTAGTGATTGCCGTCCGCGGGAGCGCGCGCAGCCGCTTAAAGCTGTAGCGTCCAGATTACTTATAGCTACTTCCGTGCAACTGATATAAGATGCGGTAAGCTGAACACAGCTTCAACCATTGACTGTACAAAACAACTTTTTTACAGTCAATGGCTTCAACCGGTTGTTTGTTGAAAAATAGTAACGCGACCGCATTTTCTTGTTAGTAACTGTAACAGCGTTGTAACGATAGGAATATCATTTGTTTGTAACCCTGTTTGTTCAACAAGACCTACAGTCTTGTTGAACAAACAGTTTAGCTCAAATCAAATATTTGGTGGTATTATTAGGTTTCCCAATAATGAATGGAGCATTCGTTATGAGTAACATCTGTCCTGCCTTTCACTGTTTTGTTTATATGATTAAATCTGTTAAATGTGACAATAAATCACTGTGGAAGATAAGGTTACGCCTAAATGACATCAGTTCACTGAGACACACAACAGTACCAAGCAGGTCTGAAATCGCGCTTTGACAGCTTTCACAGACAATCTTCCTCCTTATGCATCATATTTTCAGTGCTTAAATTTTTTGTCATTAATACATACTTGTTATGTAATATTTTACTACAAATTCAAAGCTGTAAATGTGCATCTGTTACCTGACTGAAGCTCACGTCTGACTGCCTTTCCTGTTCAAAGACACGACTGTTCAGACTGCTAATGGAAAGGAGGGATAGCTGTTGCTGTGGGTAGAGTATATCCCATTAGGCGTAGAGGTGTTTAATTATGGGTTCTCATAGTCTGGCTGTGTTTAGTGAGGCTCAACCTCTTCATCTGTTTGACAGTGAAAGAAGCCTGAGAGTGCAGGGGAAGGAAGAGTTTGCGGCCTCCTGCGGTTTCGTAGAATTAGTTAGAGGCTTTTTCAGGATAAAAGGTCAGGATCAACAGGTTTGTGGTTTAGTGTGGTGCACATTTGTGTGTTATAAATGTCTCATGGCTGCACTGTAATTGCCTTTTTATAGAATGCCTGTGGCAATAGACAAGTTCGGGTTACATGAATGAAAACAGTCAAATAGACACACACTGAACTGTTATTCATCCTGGAAACAAGGTTTAAAAAATAATGAGAGCAGCAACAGGAGCTTTAAAAAAAAAAAAAAGCCTAGAAACAGTTCAGTTTTTGACAGCTTAATGTAAAAAACAGATTTAATGACAAATGACAGGTAGGTCTCCTCCCAAGCACCCCTGCATAAATCTTAGTGGGACAAGCCAGAATATGGCTTATGAATTTCATGTTTCATGGGGGATCTAAAAGGAGATTTTCACCCATAAATCATTCCCCTGAGGTCGCCCCTCATGTAAATGGAAAGCTCCTAGTGGGCAAGTTTTATCACCCGCTTGCTTGATTAGGGCAACATTAGGAAATCAAAAGCTGTGCATATTTATTGCGCTCAATCGCAAGGTCAAGACACTGCAATCAGAAGTTTAATGTTTAAGCTGTGGTGGTTCGACTCATTTTGAAGAGATCTTGTCCTTCATACAGTGCACAGCTTAATGCCCTCACCATTCAACTGTATGTGTGTGTGTTTTCCAGTCTTCTTCCCCTCTCCTCCAACCAGGGCGGTGGCTGATTGTTGAGGTTTTCTCTGCATTAATGCATTAATTTATTTTACAAAATAAAGTGCCTTCAGGTGACTGCTGTTGTGATTTGGCATTACGTGAATAAAACTGAATTAAACTAAACCGAGTTGAATTAAATGTGTAAGAGGAGGCACGTTTCAGCACAGGCTTGCTGCTTTACAACAGTCTCAGTAACATGACATTTGCTTTGTCATTGATGAATCATGTGTTAGGTGTAAACAGCATTGTTTAATGAAACATTGTTGTATGGGAACACAGCCGCTGTGGTCAATCAATACCGTCTGCAAGTAATTTAACATGTGATTTATTGCCGTGAACTTCTGAATCACCTACTTATGTGCCAAGCTTGAAGGTTGTCAGCTGTGTGATGGGAAAGCAGCTCCACTGACGTCACATCAAGCAGGAATCTTATAGTCTCCGCTTTTCCCTCATTCGGTCACACTCCTCTGTGTGTTGGTACAGACACGAGGGGACCGAGCGAGAAGTGGCGCTTCTTGGCACCCCACCAGGACGGGATGTGGAACAGAAGCTGTATCAGATAATACCTCCTGCTGAGAGTGCAGGCAGCCATTGGTCCATCTGTTCTCCCCTCTGAATCACTGTTCCCCAAATAGAAAGTTGCTGTCTCGCCACTTTATATATCTCAATTCTCCTCCTTACTCCCCAGTAGAGGTGTTAAGTTTCGTGAACACATTCTCGGCACATGGAATCAGTTCAGCTTCCTTTCAAGAGGAACGTGAAATATTTGGTGCTGTAAATGCAAAGTTGTTAAAAGCTGACTCATTTTAGTGCCTCTTTCCTCTTTTGAGCACGTTCTACTTCTCAGACTTGTGTTCCCCATCCTCTTCCAGGGTACCATCACAGCCTACCATCATCCCCATACGCAACAGGTCCTGAGGGTCAGAGGTTACCCCCATCTGGGACGTTATCATCAGAGTTCCTCAACCAAGGTGCCCCCGTCAAGATTCTGCTGCTGGTGTGCAACGCTGCAGGAGCCGGCCAGCAGGCGGTTAGGTAATTACATCAATGGGCTGCTCACTGTAACATCCTCTCTGACAGCAATTGTTCTGTAATAGCTTAGACATCACACCTAAGCAGCAGACCTGTCAAATGATCGCTGTGTGGGAGCGTGCCTGGGGTCCCAGTAAGAGTGATACTCTCCATGGGAAGAGTTTGGAAGATGACTTCCTTAAGTATCAGAGTTCATCTACTTCATCTCTCAACTTTAACTTTATTCGCTCAACAACATTTGCTCCTTGCCAGGTCATACGTAGCTTATTCATGGCCACTGTAGTCTAAAAACACTGATATTTCCATCTCCAGTCATTTAGGATGATCGCATGAAATCAAGAAGCTCCTGAGGTCGAACCCACTAGTGACACGGGGCCTTTATGTGTGGCGTTTGCACCCTCTCCTTATGTCTATGTGGGTTCTCCAGCTTCCTCCCAGTGACATGCATGTTAGGGTACCAGGCCTAAATCAGTTGTAGGTGTGAGATGGTGGCGGGTTGCAAAGCAGCTTGCAGATGCAGGAGCATCTTTGGGCAAGCTAAGCAGCTTTAATTCCATACACTATCATAGATTTAACAAGTGAATGCATACAAGAGTATAAGTCCATTGGTGTCCTGCCATCAAGTGGTGGACAACCTAATGTTGTGAGGTTACACTTTAAGCTGAACATTCATCCGCCCTGTTTTATCCGAGGTACTAGAAAAATGGAATTCTAAGCTCATGGAAGTGTCTTGCCATTGGATGTTACATTTGCCAGTGTTGTCAGTTTGTCCATGCTATAAGATGCAGGCTCATACTTTAGAATTTAAAATGTTTCCATTCTTTATTTTATTTTTATTTTTTTTGTATATATAGAAATAATGAATCCAGGAAGTAGCCACTTGTCCTTTAAACCTAATCAACTTTGATAAACTTGTTTTATACATAGCCTTCCTCTAGGGAACCACTTCAAGGTCAGATTATCTCCCTGTCACAGAAAAGGCTCACATTTCACTCTGTGACTCAGTGAGATGAGTTTCAAATCAAACGACCGAGGACTCTGACATCTGGCGCTATACACAGAGATCCATCAGACACTGTGACAGAGTCCAGAGAGATCAATATAGGTGAGCTTGCCAACGCGACTGAGAGAAAGTCCGCTCAAATCTATAAGGGTCGGCCTCTCCGTTTCTCCTTCAAACGCCTCTCTGCCATTGCTCAGCCCACCCACCTATCTCGTTCTCATCAGATGACAGCTGGAGGATTGTGCAGCGCCAAGAAAATGACATTGGAGTCACATAGTTGTTTCACTCTTTTTAGTCGAGCATCACAGACACATTTCTGAGCACCAGTGTGAAAACTTGGAACTGTGATGGGATATTTTTATGTGTGGAAACCCAAAGGTGTTACTTCTATTAGCAATTTGGTTCTTTTGCATTTTGCCTGTAGATGCCAATTCTTACACCTGTCAGCTCAAGTATAAAATATAGACCTATCAGTAGATAATAGATATTTCTGTATGACCCCAACTCTCACATTTCTTTCATGAAACTTCCAAAATATTGTGTGAAAGAAATAATAAACTGGGATCTCTGAAGGTAAGGCTATCTGTCACAAACCATAGAGCAAGACAATTACATTTCATACTGCTGGCAATAACAGAAAAGCAGCTTCCAATGAAAGAGTCCACATCATAAAGGCCTGCAGACAGCACGTCAGGAGAGGGGCATGCATGTTGTAGATGATGGCAGATAGTGTGCTGGCATACTCTTAACCCACTGACCAATGCCTACTTGCCTGATCTGCCTCCTTGTGACTTTGCTTTCTCACCCAAAATAAAATTCAAGCTAAAGAGTGACTGTTTTGACAAAGTGAAGGGAATTTAGCACACATGGCTCAGGCACAAGTTCAATGGTAATCCTGCAAAGCCATCTAAAATTAGCTGGTGTTTTGGAAGCAGTGCAGGTAAATTTGGACACATTTGAATGAGGCACTGTTTTTGATTTTTTTTAGGTTTGGAGTCGAGTGGAGAACTTTGCAGATTATTTTAAGAAATCCATTCATCTATTTTCTTAACTGCTTATCCAATTCAGGGGTTGCAGGAGGCTACGGCCTCACCCAGCTTTCACTGGCACAATATGTTAAAATCTACTGTTTTGCATCAGTGTCTGCAAAAATGTGCAAATGAAAAAACACAGTGTCTTTAAACATGCACCAGAGCTTTTCTTTCATTCATTACAATTCTGATGTGTATCTGCTTCTTATTTTGTCTCTTTATGGACGTGTATGCTAATAAATCTAATACATACAATAGCGGGTTGACCTCAATTAAATGAGTATTATAATAAATGCGTCATGTGATCTGTCATGTCACAGGGTCTTTTCCATTTCTTATCTCCCTTCTGTAGATGGGCTGTAATGAGAATTCTGCTCTAATACTGATAATGATGATAAATAATTATTTACATTACAATAGGATAAGAAGGCGGTGAGTCAGTAAGGGGTAATATGGGATGGCTGAGTGGTGGTGTTGCCATTTTGAATTCATCATCTTTTAGCTCCTGTGACACTAATTTCCTCTGTGCTGGTTTTAGGTTCGGGCCTCCGTTCCTCATGAGGGAGGACCGGTCTATTTCCTGGGATCAGCTGCAGCAGAGCATCCTCAGCAAGCTGTATTACCTGATGATCAACGGAGCTCAGGCACAGGTAATACAAAGATAGATTTTTTTTTTTTAATGATTGAAGGAAATTTTGTTTTGTTTTGTCTTCTCCTCATGTCCTATTGAGATATCCATGCCAGGGTAGGGATTCACAGACTCACGTAGAGAAATTCTAGCACAACAGATGCTTAACTCCATGTCCTCTGGTTAAACCCAACTGCCAGAGATGTCTAGGAATTCAGTCTAGGAACCAAAAAAACTAACACTGATTATTAGACACACTAATTAGGCACAACTAAAGCTATAGTAAAGCCCCATAAAGACTAAACTAAAACTACAATACAGCCCTGTGCAATAAATCAGTAATAATTATAATAATAACAATAATAATATTAATAATACAGAAAAGATATTGTACTGTACCCCTGCATTATGACACCTATGATGCTTTTAAAGCTTATATTTAATGGCAGTGTGCGTAGGCGGGTGTGTTTCAAGCACCAGCTAGAGTTCCTGCAGAGCCGGCTGGCGCACCTGTTCCAGGCCAGGTTTATTGGCTCGAGACAGAGCAAAGCATGCCCACACAGTGAACACAGTGACACTGTGTTTCACAGCCGCGAGATCTCAGAGCTCAGAGCTGGAAGCAGCAGAGATGAGCTGGTGTCCTCTCGCTGTGCCTACCAGCACAACAAAGTAGAGTCAGGTGTACTGGTATGACAAATGCTGGTTTGTGTCATAAAAAAGAAAAGAAAAAAGAAAGATTCTTTGCCCTCGAAAAACACAAGGCAATCATTTTGGGTAAAATGCAAATGAAATATATAAAATAAAATGTTTATTTACTGCATTTGAATAATTAATCATTAAATTGAGATATGCTTGGTATGAACTGAATGTATGCTAGTCAGGTGAATTTGACCAACTCATCAAAAAAAGCCTTTTATGTCATACTTATGTAACAAATTTATATGTAATCCGGTTATTTTAAGGCAAATAAATATTTATTTGAGTTTTGCACCCTAAAGGGATGCATGAGCGTAGCTGTTCTCTCGTCTAGGCTGTTTATTTCCCTCTTTTTGTGTGTTGATGAATGAATAGATTGCTTCCTCTGTCTCAGAGCCTCATTTATAAGTCATTTATATAGTCACGTTTGAGCTGGGAGCATTGCTTTTGTCCACTCATGCATTACGGTGTAGCGTTGTTGTTTGCCAATCACATTTACTGGTCCTGCTCAGTCTCAATCACGCTGTGTTATCTTTTCTATGAGCAAATGTTGGGATTTCTTAGGAGGTGAATGTGGATTCTTTACTAATACACACTGAGCTGTTCATGGGATGTGATTGGGGCGCACTGACATAATAAATAAAAATAATACACAAAAATTGGAATAACATGGTATTTTAGATCAACCCAAGGTCGATCTAAAACTGACTTTCTACTCCGTTCATACTCAAAGCACTTTCTTTCTACAAGCCTCATTTTCTCATTCAAATAGCACTTTTTTGTAATCTTTGAACCTTCACATGGACGATAGATGCATCAACTTAAGATTGATGCATCCGTTCCTGTGTAGGACACGGGGATCAGTCCAGACCATGTGATTGGAAGCAGCCCCAAAAAGAAGGAGAATCAATGTGTTCTTAATATAAAGGCAAACTCATCAAATTTCTTCTCAGGTTTATTGCAGATTTGACTCAGAGGAGAGCTACATTGTTACAAACTGTTACAGTTTGTTATAACTGATCTGCACCATTAAAAAGACAACACACTTCAGGTGTGTCTGAGTCTCAGTATCTGTTGTTTCGCTCTGTATTTGCACTGCTGAGAAACAACACGCACGAGATACGAGATGTTTTCATCGTGTAAAAAGAAATAAAGCTAACTTGCCTGTTTGTATTTTGTCCATCGGGTTCCTCATTCCCCTGACGCTCTACATTCAGTTCACTTCTGCTCCCTTTCATCAAAATGCTGGTGTTAATGAGGACCTGAAAAATCTGTACTCAGCAGCAAAGAGTTACAGGACAGAACCAAATCATTGCGCACCTCGTTCACAGCATTGAGTGTCTACCTGTGCCAATCATACATTCGTTCTGGTGATACCTTCCCCTCCAAATATGCAAACTGTCAAAACCACATCAGACACAAAATAAGCTGTGACTTTTCTTCCAGTGTTAAACTCAAATTTACAGTTGTGTGATATATTTATATAATCTCCCAAAGGTTTGTGACATCTTTACACCACCAAGTCCAATACAAGACGTCAGATGCAGTGGAGACAGGTTCTCTGGAGCGATAAATAATACTCCTCCATCTGCCGATCAGATTAGTAAGTTAATTAAATCATTTCATTCTACCAACTTTGTGGGAACAGTTTGACGATGGCCCCTTCCTGTTCCAACATGACTGCGCAACAATGCACGAAGCAAGGTACATAAAGATGATGAGCAAGAAGGACTTGACTGGCCTGCACAGAATCCTGACCTCAACTCGAAAGAACACCTTTGGGATGAATTAGAGCGGAGACTGCAAGTCTCTTATCATCAGTCTGACCTTAATTTCCCATAAACAGAAGAAGTGAAGCTGTTGTAGCTGCAAAGGGTGGAACGACATCACATTAAACCCTATGGATCACTCTTTTCAGCTATTGTTATCTCAATATGCATTTATCAGTCATATTGTGCACACAAGGACAAAGATAACTGCATAGCTCTCAACTCACCTTTGTAAATAATTTTGCTACCAAGACACCCCCAAACAAAGAGTCTATGATTGCACTGAACACATTCCTGTGCTTGAGCATATCACTGTGTGCATAAGCCTGTTGCTAATTGTTCAGCCAAACTGATTTTCAATCAGTGCCTCTCCCTGCGTGGTGCAGGTGCCATGCAGCTGCAATAAACAGCCATACAGAGCACAAGAAAGGCGCAGACTTGCTCGCCGCTCTTTCAGAAACGCCAGGAGAGAGATGGAAGAGAAGAGTCAGGTGCAGCGTTTTCTGTAACTCTGTTGGAGATCTGCAGCCTCCTTTGTGCCCCATGCTGTCAGCTGTTTAATTAAAACCAGGCTCGTAGAGTATAATCAGTTTGCTGGAAGCCTACCTTTGCCAAGGAGGGAGCAGTGCTCAGAGCAGATGTTTGCTCTAAATCTTTCAACTCAGCAGAATATGTGGTTTTCTTGCCTCAATGAATTATGCTCACAAGTGGATATTTTCCGCTTTTGTCTAATTTTAGCTTTAGCAAAGGCAAAAAAAAGCACGTCCTCTGCCATTTTTCCTGGTACTGACATCACTTAACGACGTAGTGTTGAGACCCGTGCCCTTCTAAGTAGATCCATATGACCGTTTGCATCAGAAAATGTCAGGTAAAGAGAGAGAGGATGACAACTCTGAATGAAACTCAAAGACTCAAACTTGAAATGTGGTACATGATCTTCCACGTAAATGACTGATGCACCCCACATACAGCCTTTCTATCCAGGATTCACGAAAACGTGTAACTGTCTGTTTCATTACTTTAAATATATTAAAAGTTTTTTAAAAACATTTCGTGTTCCCATCAGTTGTTGATTGGATATTAAAACTAACAACAACCTGGTATTGTTTGTCCTAACGTCTGTTGTCTAATTCTGTAGAGCCCATGTGAATCATAGCCTCAGTTTCCTGATATAAGGTGACAGGAGTGGCAGCCGGTGTGGTCTTCTGCTGCTGCTGGTGCTTCAAGGTTCAATGTGTTGTGTGTTCATAGATGCTCTTCTGCACACCTTGATTGTAACAAGTGAATATTTGAGTATCTGTTGTCTTCCCATTTGCTTCAAAGTTACTTTACCTTTCTTCCTCACTCTGATGTTTTATTGTTTGAACTGCAGCACGTCGTCTTCACCACATTTGATGTTGAAAATTGTCTTTAAATGTATATTCAGATACCTTTAATATCCTTATCACATTATATTTCTCAGAATGACTATATTCATGTTTCACTGTGGTAACTTCCAACCTGAGAGGCAGGACATAACATGAAAATCTACTTCTCTAAGAACAACTTCTATGTGGAAAAAAACATTGTATTTATTATTTAGCAGATTGACAACTTCAGAAATACAAAATTGTCAGGGTGAGCTAAAGTGAAAACAGCAAACTAACAGAACTATGCATCAACACAAACTCAGAGACCTGACTGAAAGTAACAAAGCAAAAAATATGGGCTTACATTTTTAGTCTATTATAATAAGAGAACACAGTTACAGAATAGCAGCAGCAGTTCACTCCTACTTACTCCTTCTATCCTCCTAGGCACGCAGCAAGTCTCAATCGCTGAGCTGACTCGTTGAATGAAAAGGGAATCAAACGATCCTCTCCAGACAGTGGACCTTATGTAGGGCGTGGTCCTCAGGCTAGTGTTGCCACACCTGTTGCAGCCCGGCGCCTGCACAGTCTATGCAAATCTTCTATGGTTACGACACTGACCTGAGAATCTCTCGGCTCATTTTTATCTCATATTTACTGTCTGACACACAACCAATGGTCTGTTAGCTCCGCCTCGTTTTTGGCGTTGCCTTCACAGATTCATCTTAAAGCTGGGAGGAAGATAAGCACATACAGAACAGTTACCAGAACAATATGCTACTTTTGTCACTTGTCAAGAATATGCTCTGACACAGTTACGAATTTAAGTGACAGTCAAAAGGTAAAGTCATCTTTGAAAGCATAGACAGACAGAAGGAAACAAACTTCTAACAGTAGAGTTTGATCTATTTTTTTAAAGGTCTTAAAGAAGCGCTTGATGCTATATTGTGCTTAAAGACTGGGGCTCAAAGCTGCATGTCCTAGGGAAATAAAACTCTAGTTTCCCTCCTCGCCCACTAATGATGCTTATGGAATGTGGGAATATGGGAAAACAGCACTGATCTTGCATTGCAGTGCTGTTCAGACTCTTTGTATTTTCACAGCTCTACATCATGTAGAGACATCTCAAGCTTGACAGCTCTGTCATGACTCCTTATGGATGCTAAGCCATCTCTGGAGAATTGCAGCTCAAGACAAGAGTTCAGACTGAATTATCTCATGTGTGCGAGGAGAGGTAATGTTGTTGAAGGAGTCAAAAGAAGGGCATTTAAAAATATAAGTGCATGTATCTTATTGTAGAGGAAGTTTTCTCTGCTTCTTGAGATGAGAATCTCGAGTTGGAAGAACTCACTGGGTGGTCGCTCTGCATGTACACACAAGCCTTGCAGTGGAACTCACAACAAGCCTGGCAAGGCTGCAATAAAAAGTCATTTTGGTTTTAAACTTGTCATCTAGCATTCCAAATAAACAGGCAGGAATGGTTTTGAATTCTTTGGAAAGGCCGCCCAAAGCACCTAGACACCACACGGACGTTTGATGCCTTCACTGACCACAGACAGTGAAGATAGCTTCGTTATAAGCTACTATGTATGTGTGTGTGTGTGCCCTCAAAATGCTACTTTCTAACGATAAGTGCTAACTGCTGCATTTCAGCAGCTAGCTGACATTCTGGATAGTACTGCGTGTGCATTTGTGAGGCAGTAATTCAAAAGTAACATTTAACTTTCCCCAGGGGTGCGTGCGCACCGGTGGGCTCAGCACGTCAATATTCTCCAGGAATGTTCTGTCTGCTCCGCTGTGCTCCTGGTCATCAGAAAGATCCTGCCGGTCTGAGCTTTTCCTCTCAGCCTCGTGTGGGAGTTTGTGTTTGAGGCCAGCCAGCAACAGATTTCCCCAGAACAAAAGGAAATCGATTTCATTTTTCCATTCCTTCGTTCCTAAAGCACTTCTGATCTAAGGCAGGTCTCAGGGTAATATACTCGGGCTTCAGAGGACAAGAAACACTCTTTTTCTCTTTTTTTCTCCTGAACTCGTGTTTTCCAGCGTGGTTGAATAGCATATGAGAGAAAAGTCTGAGTCTGTTTGTGGTTTGGATTTAAGAAAAAGACACTTAATTGCTATGCTCCGTGCTGATTCACGCCATGAGCTAAAAATGTCAGGTGCAGGTCTCAGCCTATATTTCACGATGGCCCATTTTTGTTTTTGTATCTCCCGAGCCCATACACAGCACATTTCTCCAACTTAAATATAACACAAAAACAGGCCATTGTTTTTTATCCACACTAATTTCCATTTCAGCATTTTTAAATAGTTTGGAACAGCTGTTCAAGAACCATTTTTAGCACGCAAGCGCCAGCAACTAATCACCGTCTGAAAGATATCAAGGCGGGAAGTTTCACTCAGGGGTTTTTTTTAGGTTTTTTTTTAAACAAATTGCCTGTAAAGACTGATTTAGATCATTAGCCTTCAATGACGCCTTATATAAAGAGGCACCATTCCTTCCATAAGAAATTCTGGCTATGTTTTGGTGAGCCGCGGGGAAGGATGTACCTAATGGGATGGTGAAGTGGGTGATGTCTGACGTAATTATTTGCCAAGACGAAGCACTGACTGATCGTGTGATGGGAAAACAGAAGCTGTTGTACATTCTGCACTCATGTGTCGGTGTTCAAAAAACTCCAGAAGATTACAAAGAGGCAAATCAGCACTGAAGGCTCAGGTATCTTGTCTGTGACTAGGCAACCAGATGATGGCCTCCAAAAATCCTGCTCCCCTAACCCCACCGTGTGGTAAAACAGACACAAAAACAGACATCTCACCCAGTTTTTAGACATGCGATCATTTCCATAGTTTACCAGCTGCACTGAGTCCCTCTCTGTCTCTGTTCTCTTACACTGCTACTTCTACACCTCCCTTTTTCCTCCTATTCTTTTTTTTCTGACTTGTGATGTCTGTGGGTGGGAGGCTAGGTGGTTAAGCTTGACCTTCCAGATAGTTTTAGTGTTAAAGGGTGTGACAGTAAAGTGGTTTTTGATAAATAGAAGGCTTTTATGTGACTAAATGAAGTTTTCACAAACCCTTTTTTTTTTTTGCCTTTGCAAATAATCTCGTGATTTTCTAATCTCGAAATTTTTTAGCAACCTCTTAATATAGCTGCCGACTGTCTTTCACATATTAGGTTCATAAAATAATTATTTTTGGTCTGCGCTCAGCAAACTGAGTCTTCATTTTTGCCTGATCAGTACACAAAACCCTGACTGGGTGAATAATAACACTCAACTCCAAGCAGCAGAGCTTTGGTAGTTGTTGTGGTAACATGCAGACAACAAGTCTGCAGCGATAATAGCAGCTCTTTGAGGCCGGGTGTACTTTGTGCTAGATTGTAAATATAAGAGAAGAGAATACCGCCCAATGCTTTAACTTCAACAAGTGATTTTAAATAATGTGATAAATCTCCAAAAGTTGATTCTGTTCATCTGGACGTAGCGTTTTGTGGGAGAAACGTTTCGTCACTCATCCAAGTGACTTCTTCAGTCTCAGCTGACTGCAGGTTTCAAATCTTATAAACAGTACATTTGCAATTGCTTTCCTGCAACATTTGATTTACTTTCCTGGATGATTGAGAATGCATCAAAATGTGATAAATCATATAAAAAGCAATGAGCAGCGTAGGTAGGAAATGTAAAAGAACTAATAAACTAGCAGCTATTGTGAACATCTGTGTGGTTATTAGAAAAAAGGGGGAGAAATCCAAATGCCGAAAGGGTCGACCCTGTGTTGGCCACAGCTATTTATGCTAAACAGCTAATCAGTGAGTTTGTGTATTTGAATGTGAAGAATTAACCATCCATGTAGCCACACGGCACTAACATGAGTGAAAATGTGAGCTTTAACTTGTTTACCTGACACTGCATAGAAATAAAAGCACATTACGTTTTTAAATGGTGTATGTGAGAACGTCTTAAGGAGCAAACTAACACTGACTTTCATATGCAGATGCATTTATCTAATAATACTGCTGAGATCCAGAAAGTATAAAACACTTACAGTATCTATAGAGAGGCGCTGAGAGATGTTAAAGACATTCAGGAGGTGCTGCTGTATGATAAAGTATCCTGATGCTGTCCGTGTGTTTACCGTGTGTTTTATGCTCCTCTTTCAGAACACCAGAGTGCTGTTCAACATCCGTGTGGTGGGGGGATCCGTGTTTTACAGCTACCTGTCACCTCAGGATGGGCAGCCTCTCTACCACCCTGCTGTCGACAGGTCAGGATGCCAAAAGTACTTGAATCTTATAAGTTAGCGTATATCAGGGCATAACAAGTCCCCATGTTATGTGTTGGTTCTTCCAATTATCACTTATTCACTCATAATGACTTTTTCTTATTTTGGGGTGTTAATTGCAGTTCCTGTTGAAACTTGAATCTTCCTCTGCAGCTCTGGGGAGCCCCCACAGCTGCAGCAACTTTTATGCCAAACAAAAATTTGAAAGCGTGCATGAAGCGAAAGGTCACAGAACGTATTCCCTGAGCTCTGAATAGACAGTGTGTAAAGTATTTTTATATAATTAGATTTTTTTTTTTTTTTCAAAATTTATCACTTCTCAAAAATTCAACTCTCCCTTTCGCAAAAGGATACAGAGGCTATTCTGTACCACTTCAAATTGTGGTCAGATGCATCCTGTTATCTTTTATGGCCCTTGAGGTGTCTACTTAAACTTGACTAGAGTCCACCAGTGGAAAATTGCAGGGATTGGCTGTCAAGTGTACAAAAATTGACTCCACACATCAGGAAAAAGATCAAGCTGTGAACATCCAAGAATAACTCTGTATGCTCCCGTGATAAAACTAAGGCAAGGCGTAGATCGGCAGAAGGGTCTAAATCCACATCTGAAACTTTGCGGTTTCCCAGGAGTACAGTGGCCTCAATCACTGTCAAATACAAGGAGACTGAGATCAGAGTCTTCTAGGAGTTTTACCAAAATGTGTAGTAACCCAGCTAAGAGAGGTGATCAAGAACAAGACTTCAGATGTCCTCTGTAGAACCGGAAAAACCTGCTGAACGGACCACCATCCCAGCAGCACTCCATCAGAGCAGCTATACAACTGAACTGTTTGGGATGTGTCTGTGAAGGTTCTCAGTCATCCAGGTCATCGTAGTCAAAGGAGCTTGCAAAGAAAAGCGTCTGGACTTCTTTAAGTTGCTTGAAGACGTTTCACCTCTCATCCGAGAAGCTTCTTCAGTTCTAAGGTCAAATGGTGGAGAGTCCCAGATATAAACCTAGTGGGAGTATCCCCCCACAGAGGGACAAAAGGACCCCCTGATGATCCTCTAATCGCCTGAGCCAAGGTGTGAAACTGGGTGTGGGTCCCAATCAGCCAGAGTTTCGGGTGTGTTCATTGTGAAACCTGGCCCCACCTTATCATGCGAATTCCTGAGGTCAGATGGCCCAGGATGTGAGTGGGCGTTAAGGCATCTGGGAAGGGATCTCAAAACTGGATTATAGATGGCAGAGAGTTGGTGTCGTAAACCCCCGCCTCTGTTCAAAGATGGTCGCTCACAGTGGACATAGATGGCTTCTTTCACTCCTCTTTCAAACCATCTGTCCTCTCTGTCCAAAATGTGAACATTGGCATCCTCGAAAGAGTGACCTTTATCCTTAAGATGCAGATGGACTGCTGAGTCTTGTCCTGTGGAGGTGGCTCTCTGTTTGGGATGCCTATCATCTAGAAAATGCTAATAGTACAGAAGAGGTGGTGGTAGCATTGAGGACTGCTTCTGAACATCAAGGACAGGAAGGACAGTCAGAACTGTGAGATAATTATTAGTTTTGCGTAGCTAGCCAACTGGTAAGGGTTTATACTAGATAAGTGAAGTCCCGTCTTCCTCCCATCAACCAATCAGTCCAGATGGCCGCCCCTCCCTGACCCTGGTTCTGCCTGAGGTTTCTTCCTGTTAAAAGGGAGTTTTTCCTTCCCGCTGTCGCCAAGTGCTTGTTCATAGGGGTCTTCTGATTGTTGGGGTTTCCTCTATTATTATAAGGTCTTTACCTTACAATGTAAAGCACATTGAGGTGACTGTTGTTGTAAATTAAAGCTATATAAATAAAACTGAATGCGTTTGAGCAAACTATAAGGCTGATATTGACATGGTCCTGGGTCGGTGACCCAGTGTTTTGTGTTTTTGGATTAAGTTATACTTTTTGAATTATGCTTTTCTGTTTTGTATTATATTTACTGTTCCTGGTTTCTAGGTTTCTGCTCAGTTTCTGGTCCCTGCGAGTTGTATGCTTAGTCTTAGTTTTCTGTCTTTATGTCTTCCTGTGCTCCACGTCTAGTTCCTTCTGTATCTGTGCTTCATGTTCTGTCTGTTCCAGAGTCTGTCATGTTTCCACGTCTCAGTGTCTATCCTGCTTCTTTATAAACTGTCTCGTGCTTCCTGTTTTACTTTGGTAGTCCGTGTCCTATGTCCCTGTGTCTCGTTATGTCAGATTAGCCCAGCTGTGCTTCCCTCCTCTTTTCCATTCCCTCGTTACTCCCTTGTGTATTAAAGCCCCGTGTTTTCCAGATAAGGAATCCAGATATCCTCATCCTGCTGTTTTCTCTCTTTGTGTTCCTGGCTTAATTCTAGTTCTCAGTTCCTAGTTTGTTTTCCTAGTCTGTGTTTTTTATTTTCAAGTTTCCAGTTTAATTTCTAGTTTTCATGATCAAGTTTTTTTCTGTTGTTTGTTTGTTTGTTTGGTTTTTTTGTGAGTTTATTTTTTATGGAAAGTCTTCCCCGCAATAAAAGGTGACACTTTAAGTTTTCATTCCGTGTATGGGTCCTGCATTTGTCCTTCATCCTGCCTACTCCAGCACACACCTTGACAGATATATTCATATTTTATTGGTCTAAAGAATTATTAGATCATTGTAAATATCTCCTGAGTTGTGGAATGACTGGTATTATGTTTGAAATCCAACAAACTCACCTCAATAACCTGTTTCAATAAGCTAACTCATATTAGGTCTAATTTAATCAGTTTGAATGGATTTGAATTCCTCTCTGATCTAACCAGAAGGTTTCTTGAAAATAAAAGCTACAAGCAGCATGCTGACATGCTGCACACCACCATGTGTGGGTAAAAATAAGTTTAGCATTCTCTGATTGATGCTGTCCTGAAGGCAAAGTTGGCTTTAATTTCATCTTTTTTATGTATATCACATTTACTGGAAAGATTGGCTTTGATTTTCACAGCAGTGACTGAAATGTGCAGACATTTCCTCTTTCTTTACAGGCGCATGTCTGATGGCTTTCAGTTGCAGAAGTGAATTGCTGTTTCAAAGGACCATTTTGGCAAGGTCTTTAAAGGACTTCCATTTGTGTGGCTGCGAAGAACAGTTCATTCACTCACTGAATGGTGCTGATGGGGGCAAATGCTTTTGAAATCTTTTGAAATGCAAATGCAAAAGCAGCACACTGTATCCGAGAATCTCGTGTAATGATAGCGTTTGAACTCTAATGATTCAGAAATATGTTCTGTCCCCAAGTCAGCCCATATCAAGTAGGCAAGAGTGTTCTAGTGCAAGTGCTTCACTACACTTTGTTCACTTCTTTTGGCCTCTGTAAACTGTTTGTGTTTGTGTGTAATGTCACACAGGTCACTGCTTCCACAGAGATTGCTTGTTAGCACCTTTTTGGTCATGTTAGCATTAAAGCATGGATGCAAATATTGGATGGCAACTACTTTGGTTTTGAGTGAAACCTCTGAACCACTATCAGATTGAAACTGCACCACCTACTGACTTCAGTCATCCCCTGAGTCTTATTTTAGTGGGTGTCTCTTTAACTATTAAATGTTAGCATGCTGCCATAATTAGCTAGATGGTGTCAATTATAAGAATTGCACTTGCTTACCATCAGCATGTTTTAGCATCCTGATCTAAGACTTTAGCTCAAAGATTTCTGTATCTGTGTACAGACAACAGAATGCTTTTCTTAAAATAATAATGTGCATAGTGTCACACATATCACAACTGCCATAAAAACGAATGACAGCTGCTGGTAGATTCCTGCTCTTTCTATTAATTTTCTTTTGAAACATTGATTTTGTTCGACAGCTTCCACAGCACCTCAGAAATGTTCAAAGTTGATTTTTAATGGAGACATTTAAAGGTTCTGTCTTAATGGGATGACAGCAGTCTAACAGCACAAGCTGAAATCAACATCAGCTACTTCAGATATGTTCATCTGTATTGCACATCTGTATTGCACATCTCACATAAACATTCACTCCTATGTTTAATTTTATGGGGATAAATTGTTCATCTCTCTCGGAGTCAATACATCAACTGCTTATGTCCCATCTAAAAGCAACAACGATGCTGACACCTAGTGGTTTGAAAGCATCAGTGCACATGTACTTAAACAGTCCAGTAAATTGATAAATGTGTAATAACTTGAAACTGCAGCAAATGTTAGAAAAGCCTGATGGAAATAAAACAGATGGAGTAGTCCTGCTGACAGGATCGATGTCACGTTGTACCGATGCCTCACAACTACCTTTGATCCTGATGTCTTTTAGAGCTTTGAAGCTGTGCGGCTCAGGAGGCCCTCCACATGTGAAGCTCATTATCGAGTGGGAACACAGAATCAAAGACTGGTCAGTATATTGTGCATCCAGTTGTTTCAGTATCACTTTAGCATTCGCGCTAACCTTAACTAACTCTTTGTGCCCGCAGCCTCTTCGGTAACATTAAGGAGGAGGTGGTGAAGGATGCGGAGAGCGTGAGGAATCAGCAACAGCAGCATGTACAGCAGTACAGCTGCACCTTGGATGAGTGCTTCCAGCTCTACACCAAAGAGGAACAGGTAGACTGTGTGCTGTTATAGATATTTACAGTTTGGAACAACAGTACAGCACGGATGTGTTGCTGCTTATGCTCTTTTAGTTCAGCGGCCTAAACTGCGTAATTGATTTCTGTTTTTTTTTTTTTGTTTTTTAAAAAGTGGTAACTTGTGCACAAAAATAAAAGAAAATATTAATATCTTAATATAATACAATATTAATGCTGATAGATCAATCAATGAATACATTTCCATCTAATCTATGTTTCTTACTGATACCCATCAGGGAAAGACAAAGACTTTAGACACAATTAAAACACTTTAATATTTGAAGCTAACAATGGGATAGAAGTTAGCAAGTTGTTTTGTATGTGTCAAGATTCAACTAAAAGTTTGGCCCAAATTCAGACCAGAATGAGGAATTTAAAAAAACAATCAAGTTTTATTAAAAATTGATAGCTTGGCCAGCAGAGGTAACAAATCCAAAGTGACAAAACCAATCCAAAATAAACAGACGGCACTTGCAGGGGAGAGGAGCTGCATTGAAAACCCACACAAGCAAACCAGGAAGTACAACAAACAATCTGACGAAGAGGAAGAAGAAGGCAGAACTATTTATACTCAGAGGGCTGACCAATAAAGTGGAGACAGGTGGGGGACAAGGCTCAGCTGAAGAAAAACAAGATAGTCAACAGACAGAAAGTAAAATCCAGGAACAAGATGCCAGAGGAAATGAGTTAACAGAATAAAAACAGGAAATGAACGAGCCACTATAACTGAAATGAGGAGGCGCTGAAGCTGCAGTGACAGATGGAGGAACAGATGGGGAAACACTGAAGGAACTAAAAATAAATAACAAACTCAGAATAGGAATCGAGGCTGAATAAAAACCAAGGATGCAAAACCAACGCCGAAGCACCAGCAGTGCTTCTAATCGCCACAAGCACAAAACGATAAGAAGAGACAAGAGCTCGAATAGAACAAGAGCTAATGCTCGAAGTGCTGGAACCATACCAACCACCGTGGACCCTACAGAGGTCACGCACATCGCCCAACTCCTCCAGGATGGCACATCAATACCTGCCACTGCCAGAAGGTTTGCTGCTTCTCCCTGCACGGTCTCAAGAGCATGAAGAAGATTACAGGAAGCAAGCAGTTACTCTAGGAGAGCTGGACAGACAGGGAGTAAGAGGACGAGCACTGCCAGAGTGACAAAATGACCTCCAGCAGGAAACTAATGTGAATGTCTCTTAATAACTGGCTCTGGTCATAGTATTGTAGGTCTTGGTGCAGACCTGGGACAAGATCCCCAAAAACACCATCTATAGTCTCATTAGGAGTGTTCCCCAATGTCGTCAGGCATGCATACAAGCATGTACTGAGTAACATTTTGAGTTGCTGCAATGAAATTTTGCCAAATCGGACTATTCGTCAGTTCTTCTCTTTGTGGTGTTTTTGATCATTTTCATTTCTGTCACACCATGTGACATATTTTTATATCCTAACACATATTCCAGTCCATATCAGTATAGACATCCATTAAGTTTGTTTTTTCCAGGTGAGATCTGATGTGTTTTCAAAGGTTTCCTTTCATTTTTCTGAGCTGTGTACATTTTGCTACTGAACTAGTGCAGTGTGGAACTGGCTCTACGTGTTTGTGTTTGTATTGGTATTAAATCAGGAAGTAATCAGGTAGTTCAAAAATAGACAGTTGTTGTTGCATGTAGATATGCCAGCGTACAACACACTGACGCTGACTGAAACAGGAAAGGAATGTTTGTTTTTGAAAGGTTATGTTTGTCTATCGTCTATCAGTAGGTGGTAAAGAGGTAAAAACAAGCAGGCGAAGTATTTTTATCGACTGCAACATGTCAAATGTCTGTTCATGCTCTCCTCTGTGGGCAGTACATGACAGTGTTAGACAGCTTTTAAGTGGGTTGTTCCCATCATGTGGAGTGTCAGAATCATATGACTGTCCATGTGCTTCAGTGATGCGTTCAGCCAAACACTCCAGAGACAAAAATGTCTCTTTTCCCAGTAAAACATCCAAAAGGCACTTTTTTTTTCCTGTGTTTTTTTGCATGGAGATGTAGATGAATGTAATTTATTATTACATTTTATTAGAATAATTAAGAGTAGACGTAGATTAGAAAGTAGTTGAATCCATTTTTTGTTACAGTTGCATTTTGTTACCAGCTGGTGGAGCTGCAGTCTCGAGGGAGACGCTGTTCAATCTATGCCGGTAAATGTTCCTCTGATTGAGCCAACTTACCAATATTTCACTGTATAAATAAATTCCTTTTTACAAATTGCAGATGTTGATTCCTTTCTAAACCTGATAAAAAGAAGATAAAAGCATAAAATCATAATTATCTTTTTTTTCACTGCAGTCCAGAAAGCAAATGCAAACATTTACAAAGGTACAGAAGGCAAGCGGAGGATGTGTTTTTTTTCTGAGATTCTCCGTATGTTTGAGGTGATTTTTGCCTCACAGAGTATTTTTTAAGCAATGAGATGGTCGTTGTTGTTGTGTGTCAGCGAAAAGTGCAGCCGTGCTTTATTTGCGATGCATGTGACATTAACAAAGCGATAAACAATCTTCAGCGCTTCTTTGTAAAGTTTGAGTGCATGACCTTGCTGAATGCAACAGCTCATCACTTCACAGTATTCAGGATGGTAAACATAGGGAAGCGAGAAAAGTGTGCACAAGTAGTAACCATGGCAACAGATTCTAAATGTACGTCTTGGTCAAAGTCGAGCCGAGTGCTCCACGAGCAAAGGAAGAAAGAATTTCCAGGTTTTCGCTGCACCAGTGTGTGAGTTATAAGAATGCAATAAAACAGGAGGGGAAAACTGATTTGCAAACATATGACGCAGAAGAGGGATTTTTGAGAGACTGTCAAATATTTAAACGCCAGTTTTGTCTCTGCTTCCCTTCCTCTCTGTTTTTCCAATCAGCTGGCACCTGATGATGCCTGGAAGTGCCCCCATTGTAAGCAGCTGCAGCAGGGCATGGTGAAGATGAGCCTGTGGACCCTGCCAGACATCCTCATTCTCCATCTGAAGCGCTTCAGGCAGGTGGGTGAGCGGAGGAACAAGCTCACCACATTCGTGCATTTCCCCCTGGTGGGCCTGGACATGACGCCGCACGTGGTGCATCGCAGCCACGGCGCCCATCAGCACCCTCTACAGCCGGGCTGGAAGCAGAGCAGACGACCTGACCTGGCTCCTCCTGACTATCTGTATGATCTGTATGCTGTGTGCAACCACCACGGAGGCATGCACGGTGGACATTACACAGGTAACATCTAAGAAATGTACTTAGAAGTTTGTACTTTATTTGTACAGTAACAAAGTCCCTCACAGTTTAGATAAAAACACATTAAAACCAAGTGACCATATTTATAGATGTAAATTCATTCCTGCATATGAACTCCTGTACACGTATTAGGAGAAGCAGAGGCCACAGATCACAGATCAAGATGATTTAAGAAAAGCTGACCTTCTTTTAAAAACAAATCACACATTCAGTCGACCTCTTAGGATGAGGGAAGCTGTTTAAAAGTTTAGACGCTACAACCCTAAAAGCGTGATCACCTCTGGTTTTAAAATAAGAGCGTTAGGAGACCTTGATCAGAGCTGCAGTTTTAAGGTCTCTGTAGCTCTACTTTATACGCAGGAGCCTGGCCATGTAGGGCTTTATCCATCCATCCATTTTTTTCCACTTTATCCTATTGGAGCTGGAGCCTATCCCAGCTGCCACTGGGCAAGAGGTGGGGATTCTGGATAGGTCACTAATTTGTCACAGGGCAGACAACCTTTCACATCTATGGGCAATTTGGAATCGCCAATTAAGCTAATTTCACTAAGTGCATGTGACGTGCACGCATTGGGGGGAAAGGCCCCAGCCAGATGGTGGATTTGAACTCAGGGCCTTCTTACTTCTTACACCACACCATCATGGGGATTTTTTAGGTTGTGCGAAGTCTTGTTAGCAGTCTAACCGCTGCTTTCTGGACCAGTTGAAGATAGGCTGGGGAGATCAGAGATTTATGTAAAACCTGAGTTTTATCTGAGGAAGCAAGACTGGATGAGTTTTGGGATGTGAGATTCAAAATTCAGTTGTTTGTTCTTACCAGAATTTTTTACACAGCTTTCTTAAGGATTTCAAAAAATGAATAGAAGTTTGGAAATGGGCCTGTAATTGTCGGTGGGATCTCTGGACGTTTTGGGGGGGATTTTAAGCAGAGGGATGACAGAGGCTGTTTTAAAATAATCTGGCATGCGCTCAGATGATAGTGACAGTAGCAGATCAAGTCAGTCTGAAAATCAGTAAAAAAGAACATTCCAGAAACCGGTCTTTCTCTGCACCAGCTCCAGGTTTTAATGCTGTGAGTAATTGGTGTATTTGACCCCTCACCCAAACTGTCATGATGCTGTAACGCAGATGAAAGAAGCAAGGCTTTCCCTGAAAAAGCAGTTTTGGCACCATAAGTTATAATGATACCTTTCTATAGGCTACATCGTTCAGTATAAACTGGGCCTTCACACTTTATCCTGTGAGATGTGCGTGGCTTTTGAACCACGAGCTGAAAAGAAGCTGCACGGTCCTTCTTTTCTTTCACTCAGAGGATGTGTCATGACTTCCAAAAAGAATTTCAAATTTAGATTTTTACAACCATAGAGCACTTTTCCACTTAACCTCAGTCTGTATTAAATTACCTCAGGTCCAGAGAAGGCTGCAGCATTTTCTCCCATAAAAGTGAGGATACATTTATTATGACAGAAGTTTTTAGAGTGAACAGGAAAGCTGGGAGAGAGAGCGGGGGAAGACAAGCAGCAAAAGCCCTGGGATAGATAGAACTCAGGTATCTGCAGTAGCTTTATGATATATGGGTCGCCTGCTCAAGCTAGGCGATGAAATAAAATGATTTCAAGGCCAAGACCGATTTCTCCCACACAGCCCTCGTGGAGTTGCAAAATGCAGATGACGGCACTAACATCACCCACACAGAAAAAGATCTTCGGTGCATGCTAAATGGCTCTGTCTGGGCAAACTTGCACATCGGCGTGACTTTAAAGAAAATAAAAAAAGACAGCAAGGATCTTAATTAACCTCGGCAAGTCTTCCATAAAATAAAAATTGACATTGTAAGCCCCGAAAATGATCTTCTTGAAGAAGCAGAAACAAACAGCATGACCACCACCATCATTAGACGCCAGCTGACATGCTGATTGATGTAAGTCTGATTCATAAACAGGCCCTCTGCCTACAACTAAATGACTGCAAGTAAGCAATAGAATAAAAAAATAGAAACTCAAAGGATTTAACTGAGAGGATTTTGGGTAAAAAAGAATTACATCAAATGCGAGAAGAAACAGTGTAATTGACTTGCACTCATCTCAGACAAGCTGCCAGAAATGAGCTGTTCCGGAACTTCCAGTTTGAGCCATCCCAAGTCTCAGAAAGGATCCATACAAGAGCCCAATCTGTTTAAAAGCCCAGTGAGGACACCCTGTGGCAAAGACATAGAAAAGCATTCATATTATCAGCTGCCTTGGTCATTAGCCGCAGCATGGGTATTAATAGAAAGCTGAACAGACAATTAAGGATCCAATTACCCATGCATTGTGTATTTTCCTGTGTATGTTTATGAGCAAACTCCCACAGACACACCCATCTGTGTACCACTTTTTCACTCATTAATTAGTCAAATAAAGAAACAACTGCAGTGACATCCTTTCGCCGGAGCCTAGCAGAAATCAAAGAGTTTGGTCTCTCTGCTTTTTCCATTGTAATTTCAGCCTATTGCAGGAACTCTGTTGACGGCCAGTGGTACAGTTATGATGACAGCAGCGCTGAGCCAGTTCCAGAGGCGGAGGTGTGCACACGTGGAGCCTACATCCTCTTCTACCAGAGGAGAAACACTATCCCCCCCTGGTCTGCCAGCTCCTCAGTCACAGGTCAGTCCTTTCAGATGCTGCAGAGTGCCTTGTTATTATTAGTTGGCTGGAATCTGCTACACCTCATTCATATAATATAAAACTAATGGAGGCAACATGAGAGTGTCATTGCACCTCACACCCTCATTATCTGGTAAAAACTCTATTTTTAGCCCCATCAGTGTTCATTTTCACTGCCTCATCTTGTGTTGTAGCTAATAGCCAACAAGACCTGCTGCCAGTCTCTATTTACATGAGTCACAGAGACGCTCTTTTTCATAGTTTCTACCTAATGTCTGTTTTTCCTAATGGATGAAAATAGATACTACTCCACAATCACAGATCTGTTGCCATCTCGATGCAGGATTGCTTCTTCTAATGGAGCTGTAGTTGGTCTTTTTCTCTTAATGTGCATGCTTATTATTGGACTGGACTGAAACAAAACAAATTATTTTCATTCCTCTGTTTAGGTTCCACCAGCTCGTCCGCCTCTGACCACTGGCTGGTCCGGCTGACAGGGGGCAGTAAGAGGGGCAGTGTGGTGTCAGGAGGACCTGTGCCGGGATCTCTGGGAGCCGTACAAGCCCCTGAGTCTCCTGAGTTGCCAGTGTTTAGAGATGAACCTCCCAAAACAGTGGAAACATGTAGGTATCTGGACTAATGTGTATAGTTTGTATATTGTATAAAACACAAGAAGGCAAAAAAAACCCTTTAAGAGTAAAAGATGAGGTGCATTTTATAGTTTACACTGCTACATTGTTACCAAAGGATTTGTATTCAAATGCATCCAGTCTCAATGATAAGCTATGGAAAGCTTGGTTAACTCCTTTCTCATCTTAACAAAAGGAGAAAACAATTCCTTGTTTTGAGTTAGTATTTTATTGTTGTTCTTGCTGATGATCTTGATGTGATTCCAACCTCGTGCAGGTCTATAATCTTGACCCTGACGTCCTTTGACAGTTTTTTGGTCTTGCCCAAAAAAAAAAAAAAGATATTTTAAAAATATATCAATGTGAATTATTTAATTTCATTAAAAAATAAATTAAGCAGTGAGTGGAGAGGTGGTGGAGAGGTTGGAATGGATGAAATGTATTCTGTGTGCTTTATTCACACCAATCTAACACAACCACAATCTCTGAGAGTCAGACTCTGGTTTGGTTGTTGAATACTTATTTCACTCAGTTACATGCAAATCAATAGATAATGTTTATGTGATGTGTTTTTCTGCATTTTTCTTTGATGTTCTGTCTCTCTCCATCAAAATGAAACTACTATGAAAGTCAGAGATTGTTTATTTTTGTGTAACTCAGGAGACCTACAAATAAGTTTTTCCCCAACTTTAAATAAGGACTATTTTGACTTTGTGAATCATGCAAAATTTGCAGATTCATGCAGATTTTTACAAATATATCATCCTAAACTCGCCTCCTCCTTGGAAGCATTTTTTGCATTCTGGTATAACAATAATCTATCCAGGTCATGTCAATTTCTTTTTTTAACCTTTGTCTCGTGTCTTGTCTCCTATAGATGGGTCAGAAAACAATCAGTTTGTCAGAGGGTACCAGGGCAGGAGTGTAAGCATGAGATCGCCAACTAAGCCCAAGGACACCCTGAACAAAGTTCTCCCACTGAGGTGGTCCTTTGGTTCCAGAGACCGTATCAAGCACTCTGCCCAGACTCAATCTGGAGAGCTGGTGGAGTATCTCGAGTCCGGTCGGCGTCCAAGATGTACCAAAGACCCCATCATCACGCTGGTGGCTACCCCACCACAAAGAAACGCCCATGGAAGAGTCTTTGAAGCAGGACAGGACTGCAGTTCACCGAGCGGCAGCAGCCTCAGCTGTACAGACAGAGTCAGCTCTGAAAGTTGTTACTCCCCCAAAATACCAGAGGGACAGAGCAGAACTTTTGCAGAGAGAAACATCGGCCATGGAGGCGATAATGGCAGCAAAGATGTCAAAGCTCGAGATGATGATTCTCTGAGAAGGAGATCATCTAAGAGAGCGAGGCCAGACCAGGGCAGGACCCTGGAGTTCCAGCTACAGAGAGGGGCCATTCTAGGCGGTCAGTTCAGCCACAGCGCACCCCCGAGCAGAGATTCTACACTGAGAAGATCTAAGGTCCACATAGGGGCGACTCCCAGGGCACAAAAAGACTTGTTACAGATGGTCCTTCAGCCTGAGGACAGGAGGGTGCAAAGAGGACATGAAGGTCGGAGCCAAGAAAGTCTCTTCTCTTTTTTTAAGCCCGGTTTCTTGAAGAAAGACATTCCAAGGTCACCAGTCAAGGGGCAAGAGAAGCGCCTGAAAGACCATGAAGATCTGGGAAGGCTGGCAAGTAGCAATTTAGCCAAGCTGTCCCTCTCCAACGGGACTCTGACTGCTGCGGCACTAGAAGAGAGGAAAGGCGCTGGTGGGCCCAACTGCGATGGCCATAACTGCAAAGTCCAACTGGTCAACGGAAAGGCTGGAAGTCATGACCCTGTCGACATCAAACGCGCTCACAGCTCCAGCAACATCCAGACGAAACTAGATTTGACATTTCGCAGGTGCGCCTCCCTGCAGAGGAACGGAGAAGTCACGATCCCTGCAGCTCACCGCGTCCTGCTGACGGACAAGCCGGGTTACGCCACTCTGCAGCGGACGCGATACAGTACCACCTCACTGGGTAGGCACGGAGCTTTCCCTGAGGCCTGTTTTAAAGGTCACATTGCACTCTGAAATTAATTATTATGTTATGTGGAATTGTAAATAAAATCCTTTCAGTTTGTCTGGTCTAAAAAAACAAAAAGCACAAATTAGAGCTAATGTCAGCGGCATGGTACTTGCTTGGTTTTAAAATGAGAAACTGCCTTTGGTGAACAAAGAAGTGGTGACAGTGGAAGCGGATTGGCCAAACATTCCTGCTGCTGTAATGCACTAATTGAAACTGTGGAATGAATTCCAATTGACGGATTAGGTGTAAGCTATTAAATTCCAGCAAATGCAGCCACACATGTCAAAATCTCAATTGAAGCCAGCTTTTTCTTCGTTACCAATGCTAATGCTGATTTCCTGTTTGACAGGTGATCAAATACTAATTGTTTCCTTTTATATCCCATTACAAGTGCCTCTGTGAGAGCCTTGAATGACTGCTGAACACCCGAGCTCCCTACTGATTCCTCCACACCCACGCACTGGGAGAAGCCCACAGCTGGAGGCATCGCCGAATCAAAGTACATCTTCTCTCTCCCCTTCATAGTACTGTTCTAAGTTCTCACCTGTGTGTGTCTTAAATGAAATCTATGCAGAGATGAATTACTAAGGGAAAATACTGCTGTAATGTGATTTGTTTCCTGCACTTTTTGTGTTGTTTTTACACTCTTGTCTGCTGTTAGTACACTACATGTTTGAGTTTATGATCAACTTTTTTGAAAGTGGAGGTTGATATGGTGAATTTGCATAGTTTTAGTCCATTGTGGAGTGTGGCATGTACTGATTGACTAAAGAACAGTTTACAGTTAATGGGCGATGATGTGTAAGATTGTTCTAAAGCGCTGCAAAAACTATACTAACCCAGCACTGTTAACCGGCTGTATTATCAGTTAAATATTATATTTTGTTGCACTTTCTTTTTTGTACACTTTTCCATATCTGAGCTCATTTGGAACAATTGCATTGTACAAATTGGGCAAAACCAACAGATACAGATGAGGACAGAGTTATTAGCCTCCCCTTTTTCCAAAGTACTGATACACAGAGCAGGCAATTTTTAACAAAGCTTCTCCAAACATCCTAGTTTTATTTTGGATGCTTACGTTATTTTAC
The DNA here is from genome assembly GCF_018398535.1 of Haplochromis burtoni. Classification (NCBI taxonomy): domain Eukaryota; kingdom Metazoa; phylum Chordata; class Actinopteri; order Cichliformes; family Cichlidae; genus Haplochromis; species Haplochromis burtoni. The sequence continues at coordinate 1,044,244 of NW_024582406.1, read as the reverse complement.
TTATCAGTGCCAAAATTATTAGCCCAGTCGATGTAAAAAGTCAAATGTGAATCCCTTTTGCTGGATAACCACCTGCCTGTTCTTCTTTGGTGAATCTCTCAAGCTCCTACAGATTCGATGGCCTTCTGGCATGGAACTTGGTCTTCAGTTCATCCCACAGATTTTAGGTAGGATCCAATTTAGGGTTTTTTGTAGGCCAGTCAATAATATTCACTTTGGTCTTCTCAGTCGAGTTCTTCCCCAGGAGCGATGTGTGTTTTGGGTCATTCCTGTGTTGCAAGATAAAGTTCCTTCCACATTGATGAGATCCTCAGTTCAAGATGCACTGGAGCATCCCCACAGCCTAATAATCCCACCACCGTGTTTCACTGTGGGGTCGGTGTTCTTTGGTTGTAGGCCTACAATGTAAGCAGAGTCTCTGTGGCCGAAGAGCTCTAGTTTCATCTCAGCTGACCAAAGGACACGCTTCCAGTACGCTTATTATTTCTCCAAGTTGTTAGTAACATACTTTCATCTGTCTCTTCTGCAAAAGTTTTTCTTGCTCTGCAACCTCCCAATCCACTCCTGTACATGGTTCGAGTGATAGTCTTCTTGGAGACTACAATTCCCTACTTGACATGTCATTCAATGGTGTCTTGGCAGTTGTTGGCAAATTTTCTTTCCAGAGTCTTTGAGATCTTTGGCTTCCTACCTCTGCCAGGCTCGTGCTGTACTCTGTGACTCTCTTTTAATTTCTTGATGATACTTCTCACTCCAGTTGTTGACACCTGGAAATGCTGTGACCACTTTGTATATCCTTGCTTTGGGATTATCAAGATTGCTCTGTTACAAAAGCAATAGGGAAAATTAGAAATTTCATACAGGTGATAATAATTTTGTTCTCATCTGTACTTCGGCTGGTGAAGAGTATGTAAGGGGACTTTCATGACTAAAGGTTTGGTCTTGGGGGGTGTTGGAGCTGTGAAACCCCATTCTTTTCAAATGTGCATTTTCCAGTGGTTGGTTTGCTCTGTGGAGGGAAATAAAACATCATGAGGAAATTTTAAGAAAGCACAGAAAACATGTTTTTACCACCTCAGCGGCTTGCACAGCAATAAAGGAGAGGGCTGTTTTTTTTTTTTTTTTATCTCCACATCTGCTGCTCCAGTGTGTGGGAGAGTGAGTGTGTACTGTATGTCTTTTTCACTCGAGTTGGATTGAAATTTTGCTGATTTAAAAAAATCGTAGGTTGTTCTTTCATCGAAGACTTGAAGATAGGCAGAGTGTTAATGGCAATCATGCTTCAAAGCATTCCCTGAAAATTGTATAAAGTAGCCGCCAGAAGCAGGAGCTCTTCCTGAATATTTAGTGTCTGTTTAATTCAGAGTAATCACCATTTCTGGAGCTGCACCGTGATAGCTTTCTCCGATGGGGCGGAAGGATGAGCAAACCAGAAATAACTTTTTTTTTTTCTCTATTCAAACTCGACGATAAGCTTTTGATTTACAATAAACTGTTTTCAGTGTTTTAAATTTGTCACTGATGCTTTTCAGAGTCCCTGTTAGTTGCACACACTGTATCTGTCCTCGCTGTTTTATGTTCTGTCATTTTACGTAACTGTTTAAAATCACTATTTACCAAATTAAGTGATCATACATGAAGGATGTGTCTGATACATTATTTGGGAACAATGGCTAGATTCTATTTTATTAACTTTTTTAAAAGTCTACATTTTGTACCTGATGTGTAATTATGTAATTTAAGTACCAGATTAAAACTGTATGCTTCAGATTACCACGAAAGGGCGGAATAATAGGTTTGGTAGGTTTGAATGTGACACAACACACGCAAGTTCTTGAATCGGACTGTCTGTAACATCTGCATAACGTACTGAGAGTTTTATGGGTTGCAAATTAAACACAGCTTTTCTCACAAATCATGTCAGTGTGGCAGAATTATTTGTGGTGCGTTTTTCTCAACGTTGCTTCAAATAAATGAAAAACAGCTGAGTTTTTTCTTTTATTTAAAAAAAAAAGGGCTTTGCTTGGTTCTTTTTATTTCTTCTTTATTCTTTTTTTTTTTTTAAACTCAAAGTGTGAATAATAACATTTTTAAATTTAAAAAAAAATGTTCATGCATACAAAACAATGTATAGATAATAACCAAGATTAATTTTCCAGAAACCAGTTTGTTAGTTACACCTGTTCAACTGCTTGTTAACACAACTATGAAATCAGCCAATCACATGGCAGCAACTACATGCATTTAAGTTTGCTGACATGCTCAAGGCTACCCGCTGGAGTTCAAACTAAGTGAAATTAAGTGGATATTTCAGAAACTGGTAATCTACTGAGATTTTCTCACACAACCAGTCCCTCGGGTTTACAGACAATGGTCTGAAAAATAGAAAGTATCCAGTATGTGGCAGTTCTCTGGGTGAAACTGAGGAAACTGAGGAAGAGTTTGCACAAGCTCACCAAAATTGGACAACAGAAGACTGGAAAACTGTTCCCTCCACTGATGAGTGTTAAGTTCTGTTCTGACATTCAGATGATAGGGTCAGAATTTGGTGCAAAAACAAAAATGATTGACACACTTCAGACACCTTGGAACAGACTCAGCATCATTTAAACACCACAGCCTATCTGAGTATTAATGCTTCCAGCAGGATGATACACCATGTCCAGCTCATTTCATCTCACACTGGTTTCTTGAACATGACAATGAGTTTGCCTCCATAGTCATCACATCTCAAACCAATTGGGCATCTTTGGGATGTGGCGAGTCACATCATGGATGTGCAGCCAACAAATCTGTAGTAACTGTGTGATGATGTCATGTCATAATGGTTATTATTCTAATTAGTTAGTTAGGTCTTCCTGCGCCATTCGGCGCATTGGGCGTCAAATGTCCGCCAACGTACTCGATCAGCTGCAGCTGCTTCGCCCTCATCCCATGCAATGTCTGTGGTGCGTAAATCATCGATGAAAGTCCTCCAGCATGTTGTACAGGGACAGCCTGGTTTCCATCTTGGTTGGGGTGGGTTCCACATGATGGCAATCTTGGGCAGTTGGTGTGGGGGTTGGCATAGAACGTGACCTGCAAAGCGCACATGTCGCTCAGTCACAATGTCCTGGAGGGGATGTGTGGCAGTCCGACGGTGTACTTCTTCATTGGTGACATGGTCCCGGTAAGAGACCCCCAGGTTCCCTCTTAGCCATCGCTGTTGGGCCACATTGAGTCTTCTGGTTGATGTTTTCCACGTCTCACAAGTACAGATCGCGGTAGGTATAACGATGGAGTTGAGCAGACGAATCTTCGTCGCCAGCTCGATCTTTGGGATTGACCAGATCGTCCGGAGCCGCTGAAAGACCGTACCTGCTTTTGCAAGCCGACAGACTGTAAAAGCAGACTGTAGCAGTGGGTGGGCATCACTGGTTCAGCTCTGCAGTGGTTTAGGTCCGACCTCTCTGAAAGGACTTTGTGTGTCATAATGGATGATTTTACCTGTACTTCCACTGCCCTCCCCTGGGGGGTACCTTGGGGTTCCATTCTTGGTCCTCTACTGTTCTCTTTCTATTTGCTACCAGCTTATATGCTGATGGCTGTCAAGTCTATTTCCTTTTAAAACACAGTGGTTCTGTTCAGCCTCTCCTTAAATGTCTCAAAGACATCAGGGGGTGAATTTTCTTAATTTTAATGAAAGAAAAGACTGAGGTCACAGTTCTTAAATCCAGTGGCTCCAGCTGTTTCCCTGCCTTTGACTTTTTCTCTTTGGCTCCACATGAAAAATCCAGCATCACCAATTTAGGTGTGAAGATGGACCCCAGCCTCCTTCCACTTGAGGCGGCAGTGCAAAACCAAGCCCATCCTGTCTAGATGGCACCGATCCACGCATTTATCATCTCTCGGATTATTATAATAGTCTTTTAAGTGGAAATCACAAG
>NW_024582406.1:973549-1040298 GCF_018398535.1 Haplochromis burtoni | reverse complement strand
GTGCAAAACCAAGCCCATCCTGTCTAGATGGCACCGATCCACGCATTTATCATCTCTCGGATTATTATAATAGTCTTTTAAGTGGAAATCACAAGGCTTCCCTCTCACATCTACCACTTTGTACAAAATGCTGCTGCACAATTTTTAGCATCCCTTCACTGGCTTCCCGTTCAGTTTTGAATCCCTTTTAAAATGATGTAATTTGTTTTTAAGACTCTTAATGATCTTGCCCCTTCTTATTTGTCTGAGCTGCTTCACCCTTACATGCCGTCACGTGCTCTTAGATCAGCTTTTGACTGTCCCAAAGACATTTTATAAAACCAGAGGAGACAAAGCCTTTGCAGCTTTGGCTCCTAAAATGTGGAATGAGCCGCCCCCAGAAGCAGGCAAGCTATATCCTTTGCTGTTTTTAAAACCTTTTCTCTTTGGCTTTTAACTCAGTATGAGTTGTCATCTGTCTTGAACTTTTACCCTTTGTATGTATGTACCTGTGCTATTTTTAAATGTTCTTTAGCACCTATGTATTAACTTAGAGCTGATTTGAATGGAGTGAATAGTCCAAGTGTGAGCCATATTTCAAAGCTTGTAGGGAAGTGCCATGAAGTGCTTCACACCACATTTCATACACTGACACAACACAGCGCTGGGTGAACTATTTGAATTACTACAAGGTTGCTTTATCTCACCACAGCTGTTACCAGCAGCATTTTGTTTCTGCCTACGCCTTCTTTTTCTTTAGTTTCCCAGGTTAAAGAAGTTTCTTGCACACTGACAGAGCCTCACTGGGTTAGGTGTTGCAAAGATACATAAGATGTGCAAGATATTCTTTGAAAGAGCCTAAAAATCTAAAAATGTCTAAAACTATATCAGGACATCTCTACCCTGAAGGAGTCTGTGCTAGAAGAAGAAATCGTTGCATCAGTTTCATTGAGACTGGGAGATGTACATTTTCAGGGTGTTTTTCAAACGGACCAGCATTAGAATAAAATGAAATGGAGTCTAACTTTTGGTCTTTTACTAAAGAAGGCCAAACAAGGGAAGAAAAATAAGCCCTTTCATCTATTTAAACAGGAACATGGCTGTGTGTTAGTTGTTCAACACTTGTATAAATACACTGTAACAAATTCCTGTAAAAACTGCAGCAGGATTTTACAGTAAGCAGGCTGTATTTCAAAAATCCAGTAGTATTGTGTAAACAGCAAAGCATTCTGGGAGCTGGTGGAAGTTTATTTGACTGTTACATCAAATGTACTGACTATACTTGCAATACAATTTCCCAATCACTGCTGGAATCAGAATTACTCAATCTCAGATATAGACAAACCACCAAAGCAACATCCATATGTGTTATTTACATGTTTATTTTTTTAATCTGTGAAGAAAGTGGCGGTCGCCTCTGTTACAGTTAAATTTCAGTCGATGCTAAACGGTTACCACTGACCCGTCCCATCTCATGTTTCCTCGTGTTATATGTAGATAATAGGTTCAAATGTTGCTCTGTGCCAAGCTGACTGAGGCTATAGAGAGAAATAAGGATTGTTATTACTAACTGTAGTTCAGAATAATGGCAATTTTTGTTCTGCTATTTATTTCCTAAAAGTATTTGTAGTATGATACATGAATATATTTGCAAAAGCTTGTGTGCCACCTCTTTTGGGCACACACTGCTGCCACTAATCGAGTGCAATTCTGTGGGAAACAGAATTAGGACCAAATTATTAAAGAGAGTCTGTTAATATGTCTTTACATGTAAAATTTATAAATGAAATAAAAATTCTTTATTTCCAGAAATTGTTTGTTTTACAACACATTTGGGACATTTTCACAATTAGCTTGTACTCATCTCTATATATATGAATAACAGGTATTTTTCTTTTCTGTCAAATATATTATAATTTTGCAAAATAACTTACTGCAGAAATTACACTATTACTGTAAAAACGTCAAGCATCAGGAGAGAGCATCAGTAAAATAATCAAGTATCTTCTTGTAAAAACAAAAAACCTTTGGGCCACTCTTCTTTACAATATTGTTTCAGTTCATTGGGGTTTGCAGTCATTCATGTATGCACAGCTCTTATAAGTTCCCACCCCAGCATTTCCACAATGACCTTAAACCCCAGCCAGGTTTAAAGTCCTGTTTTGGAAAAGGCCTTTAACATTTAACCTGCTAACTGAGTCCTGTAGAGACGTAGCTCTTGGGGTTTTGGCAGTTACTACAGGCATTGCACGGTCTGGCCTTGGAGTGTATTTGCTGGGACATCCACTCCTGGGAAGACTGCCAACTATCTTGAATCATTTGTGAATAATCCTTCTCACTGCTGAATGATGGACTTCAAATGGTTTCGACGTGACTTTATAACCCTCCCCTGATTGATGTGAAGCTGATGTCTTTCCTTGTTGGTATTGCATTAACACTGACCCAATTGTTCCAGACCTGCAAACTGACAAAACTTCTCCTTTCGTAGAGGTGCATTCACTTTCAGATGATCAATTAATCAGGTGTATTTGATTAGCAGCACCTGGCTCTTTCTCCATTTCCACAGGTTTTACAGCTTTTCCAATCTTCCTGCTGATCATCACACAGCTGTTCCTGAGCCCTCCTCAAAGCCACTACTTATGGAGCTGCTGAGCTTCAGTCGTTGCTGTATTGTTGAATAGCTCACAGTTAGAGTGACTCTGGCTTCCATGCTTCTTGTCTGGCTCTGTAATCTGTTTGGAAGACTTTCTGTTGTCTTCTGTGTGCAGACACCTGCAGAGAAACCCCTCCGAAAAAGCAGGGGGCAAACTGAGCCTGGGAGAGCTCCTGTGGAGAGACTTAGCGAGGACACTCACGCACACTCAGGAAGCGGGATCATCACTACTGTGGACTTTGTGTTGGACTATTGTTGCACTGTTCCCTTGTAAATAAACTCACTGTGTTATTGAAGAGAGACTGTGTCTGTCCTGACACGATTTTGACATTCAGCTATGTGAGCGTGAAGGTAGCATGAAGGGGTTATCCCAGGTGTGACAGAGCCAGAAGCCAAACAAGACCCCAAAAAGGTCGGCAATCAAACCTTTTACGTTCAAGTTCACACCTAGAGCCAATTTAGAATCAACAATTAACCAATTGGGAAAGTCAGGAGCCTCTCTACACTCTGCATATTCTGCATTTGTTCAGCATACCCTGGAGAACAGTGAGGGTTATAGACTGCAAGACAAAGGGATCATGGACTGAATCTCAAATGAGGAGGTTTGTGTTTCTTATGAACTTTCTTATTCTTGCCATGACCAAAGATCATTTAAAAAGACATTAGCTTATTTTGTATGCAGCAACATGCTTTAAATGTTCTCACAGCATCTGCTTCATTAACAGGACTTGCTGTGCAAATAAATTCCTATTAACATACACAGACTAATATAATGCCCAGTGTTGTCCAACAAGGCTAATGTGTTTTCTATGTCTAAGTTACCAAAATAAGGGAGGCTCTGCTTGTTATAATTATACAATTATATGCTCTTCTGCAGCAGGAGGGCCAGATGCCCAACACGACACTGAATAGAACTGCTGATCAAATGTAAATAAAAACAGCTTTCACTGTTTGACATTTCTGCAAGACCTTTCAGGAAAATGGTTGCTAACAGAGAAGAGGTGTGCTGGAGCAATATTAATCATCATATTCAGCCTCTGGTGCTTTCTTTGATGTCAGCAGGAAAACAAGCCAGGGTCTGGTGTGTTACTGCAATGTTCACTCTTGTTATCAAAAGATTGTAGCCTGATGCACACTCAAGCACTCTGATAGAACCCTTAAACTCTGCGAAAAACACGGCTGTATGTCTGAACATGCCAGCTTTTCTTTTTTAATGATTCCAGAAACACTTCACTAACAAGTGTAAAACATAGACTTCAAAGTACTTGTTGTTTCTTGTTATTCCTCAAGCACATTTTTCACAAATGCACCACTTTCCTGTTATTTTCTGCAATGCAGTTATCCAGGATGGATACAAAGGGAAATGGGACTGATAGATAAGGACTTCTTTTCTCCTCAAATCTGGCTCTGTTCCACTAGCAAGTATGTGATTTCAGAGGAAACAGAATTGAATCACCCTGAGTGTGGTGGTGCCTGATTGACAAACTGTTTGAATTACCTCTGCAGACACCCTACATCAACATAGGTTAGCATGGGGTATTACACCTCAGCATCACGATGGGTTTCCTCATGTGTTTAATAAGACTTGATGGATGTTCAGAAGCACAGCGCTTGAATAAATCATGACTCCTTTGGTACTCTCAATGGGTAAATCAGAAAAAGCATGGCTTATCATTTATTTATGTATTCTTGTTTCTTCTGCAATAAGCATCATATTGCAGCCTGCAAAGTATAATTCATGTAAATACTTTACAAAGTTGTCGGTAGCTTCATTTCCATTGTTGTATGATCATTTTTTATATGGTGATTATAGTTTGTATAAAGTCTGAAGCAACTCAAGCTTTTAAATAAAACAAGTGACAAGAGAAAGAAAATGTCAGATTTAAATTCATAAACAAAGTCTGGGCATTATCCACACAAGGTAACACCAAACCAAAGTATCATACAAAGAAAAGAAACATTTAAATTGTACAACTTCCTCTAAATGATTCAATAACATTTGTGATTTAAACCCTTAAAGCTTGAAATATAAAATAATTGCCATAAAATTCTAGTTATTGAACCACCTGACAAATTAGTTAAAAATAATAATTCAATTTTATTTTCCATATTTGTATCGTGTTTGCTACATCTGGCTTTTTTGTAACAATTGCTTAAAAATGTATTGTGCAATTTATTTCGATTTTTAATGGGGGAAAAAATCACAGCAATGATGCAGATGCACAACAAAAAAACTGTATGTGTCAAATATGATACACTAGGCGTTAAGGGGTTATTCAGTTAAATATATTAGAAACACTTCATGTGCTGAGCTCTTTTTGCTTTTTTGATCCACACCCTGCTGAGAAGACATCCAGGAAAAGGTGAGTACTGCTAATATTAACCATATGCCTGCAAATAATCATAAAGTCTGCACAGTTCTGATCAGGTGTGACGAGCAGTCCCCCCTCTGCTTCTTCACCTTTAACAAGCTGTCATTTAAACAATACTCCCAAAATATCAGACTCAATAAACCCAATGAAGAAAACAAGTTAGCTTTTATTTTCTTCAGCTTTTTAATGTCAATTCTCAATAAACTAATAAAAATATAGATAAAAAAGAGTGGTACCAATGTTCTCATCAGACTCACAGAAGCAAGTGCTTCATTCTTATATACATATTTATTTCATTTAATTATGCACTTATTCCTATTTGAAAGCCTTGAAATGAAGCATACCAAACAGAATATAGTATTCCTGAAAAGTTTTTCATTAAAGTTGTAATTTATTCCAAGCACTTTTTTTATCAGCACATCTTAAAGAACCAGCTTTAAAAAGACTTTGAGCCGAGCCAGTGTGCTGTGCTCAGAGTCTCATGCTCACCTGTTGCTGCAATATTGGAGTGAAAATGACTTCCAAACAAATTCCTGCTCCACACCAGTGTGGAACAATATAGCTCTAATACTGAAGGAGTCACAAAGTGATGGCTTTTTATGACTCTGACATTTTCACACCTTCACAAGGCATTGCTTTCATTATAGTTGGGTTTGTTCATTGAATTCTATTATTTTTTGACATTTTTCCAGTTTTAAACCCTTGAAACATACCAATAGAAGCTTTTCCCAAAATGTCACTTAGAGCGAACAATATTATACAAGCTCATTTCAAAAGACTAGGTTTACTATATAGACTTACACCCAGATCCTGCACACTTGATATTATAACGCTGCATTAAAACCAGATGATATCCAGCCCCGTGTCAATGTGTCACATCAAACAGACGTGGAATAATACAGCTCTGAAAGTTCACCTGCCAGGGGGACGATCAGGGTGCAAAAAAATGTGTCTTTTATTCCTCTTTTTGCAATCCACGTGTCATTTGTTATAATAAATAGCATGGCATTACATCAATTTCCTAATAGCTACAAAGACACACTTGTGCTCTGATACAGAGCATAATAAAACAGGGTGCATCAAAAGGCTGTTTGAGGCCAGGAGGTGGACAAAACTCATCATAACAAGGGTAATTGCTGCTGTTGCTGGGGCAGAAATTTCGGGGGAGGTTAACTCTCCTGTTGCTATAGCTGCTTTTGAAATTTATGAAATTGCGTCAGTGTAAATCAAAAGGGAGGTGGGCACACGCAGGAGCCCCTAACTTCCATCACAAGATCATGTGCTCTCAGCATCGAAATCATCCCATCTGCCACATTTGCACTGACACATTTATAGAAATCTATGCGGGCTGAGTGCATGTTAGCCACTCTCCTCCATCTCTTTGGCTTGAAGGTGATGACTAATGCCACTGGCAAGATAGCGAGTGAGCAACAGCGCGCAATTCTTTTCTGAAGGCACTTCTAGTCAGTGAAAGTGGGTGTGAGGATACATGCACAACTATACCACATTGTGTTCATGAACAATCCATTGTGCAGCATAGCAGTGGCTCTGTTTGGCTCAATGCCATTTTCATACTGAGCTACAAATACACCTATTGATGGAAAACATGGAATTACAGGCTGCTGGAAGAGGACACAGCCATCTGATTTTTCTCTCTGTCATTTTGAATTTCCTACTGTTTCTTTTCAACCTCAATGGGATTATTTTCCACCACTTTTTGTGGTCCCTTTGTGACCAATTTATTTACACTAACATTACGTTTACAGCGTTAACGTCGACATTTAATGGAGTCTGAGCAAAGCAGGACGTGAGCTTCGCAAAGGTTGGCACAGCAAGAGTTACAAGTATTGGCAGTTCTGTCTGAATCCTCCATTCACAGGAGTTAGAGTAGAGAAAATAACATATTTTTGCAAAAACATCACGCTGCCCTCTGCAGCCCCTGCAGATTCTCTCATTCTGGGTCAGCCTGACCTTGAGCCCCTGCTGGAGTGGACCCGGTGCTCTCTCTCTGTCTATCCATATTACTCTTCAAGCATCATTTCATCTAGTTGGCTGTTGAGAATTTGTTTGCTGATAAGTCCCTTCCTGAAATGACCCCCTCCTTCAACCCAGTAACCCGATGCTCCTTAGCCTTGGAGATTCACTCACCCTCATGTTACCTTATGCAGTAAAAACACTACTTTGATTTGTGTGTGCTTTCCCGTTCACTGGATCTGTGTGACAAAAGTCTTGCAATCAAAATCTGAAGTTCATTCTAAAGCTTGATAATCTGTGAATTCATTTAGGGCCCCTCCAGTGTTATTACACCGGTTTATGTAATTAAGTCCCTCCGGAGACTTTAACTGAAATTTAAATTCAAAATGCTGCTCTTAGGAGGTGAGACGCGCAGGAGCAGAAAAACACTCATTAGCGGTGCCACGCAGTTTTGTCATCAGGGCTATAACCACAGTCAAAGGTAATCTGTCAGTAGTGTTGACAGTAAATAGGCTGCCTTGAGATTTCATTATGAAGTGTGTGTGTAAGGAATTACCATTTAAATGAGATGTAATGACAGCTTTATCCCACTCTGCTGGGTTTTGGGGGTTTTTTTGTTTGTTTGTTTTTTGATACTGAATACAGCTACCAATACCTGGAACACCAGTTTGACCAGTTTGTTAGGTACACCTGTTCAACTTCCTCTTTGACACAAATACCTAATCAGCCAATCACATTGCAGCAACTCATTGAAGTTAGAAATATAAAGATGGTCTGCTGGAGTTCAAACTGAGCATCGGAATGAGGAAGAAAGGTGTTCAAGTGACTTTGAGTGTGGCATTTGTGAACGCACAATGGGTCAAACTCTGATTGCAGGGGAAACAGGAAACAGAGGCTAAAGTTTAGGCATGCTCACCAAAAACGTTTCCTGTTCTGATGGGGCTGGGTCACAGTTTGATTTAAACAGTATGAAAGGAAGAATCCATCCTGCCCCGGATCAAAGTTTTAGTGGTTTGGGAGAGAACTCCACAGCCCGCCTGATGCTGATCATGTCCATACCTTTATGACCACGGTGTGACGATCATCTGATGGCTGTTTCCAGGAAAATAACACACAATGTCAAAAAAGCTCAGATCATCACAAATCGGTTTCTTGAACTTGTACTGAACTCAAATAGCCTCTGCAGTCACCTTTGGGATGTGTTAGAATGGGGTATTCGCATCATGTCGAGATGGACCAAAACCTCTGAGGAGTGAATTTAGCTCTGAAGACAAGAGAGGGTGTACCTAATAAAGAGTCCACCAAGTATATATTATCATAATCATTTACTCTTTTACTTTTTTATATTACTTCATTACTTTGTTTCCTATGCCATCGAGGATCAAAACAATAAAGATGTTTTGTTACAGTTTCTGTTCATTTCAGCTGCAGTTTGGCTGAATAAATCTCATCAAAACTAACATTTTACTTCTGATGTTTCACTACTGATAATTAGATGATGTTTCAAACCATTGAAGTGAGAAACTGAAAATGAAATCCACATTTCACTCACCCTTATATTTAGAGAATCGCAAGATCTCTTTAAAAGAAAAAAAAAGCTGCAATCAAGATGTCCTGTCTGATTTTACGGTGCAAAATGTGAGCCTTTGAAGACAAAAATCCATCACACACTGACAAATTCACACACACATTTTATTATTAGAGTAAAACAAACCCACCCACTGGGTGAGACAAGAGCTTTCACAGTAAGCACAGTAAACACAGTTTTCCAGTAGCAGGTAAGAGTTACAGTTACAGTAAGACAGGCTGCACACGGCAACAGCCAATTCACAGTGAGAGTCTCCAAAGCCAGCGTGGAGACAAATGCCTCAAAAAAAAAAAGTCACACAGTCACCAAGGTACAGCAGAATAACATTTGGAGATGCATGAATAATGACATTCAAGCACACACAAAGAGAAGATCAGTACTAAGTCTGCAAATCCTTTGTCTTTGCCAGTGAAGGCGTGCAGTCTGTCCTCGGTGATTGCATGAGAGGAGTAGCTCATCCTCCAAGTGTTACTAGAATGGTTTTTTGCATACTGTCTCATTAGTGCATATCTGCCCTCAGCCGTGTGTGCTATTCTTTAATGGTGCAGCTGGCTTGACCTTTAGAATGTGTTAAATGTGCTCACATGCTTTTTCTTCTCCGCCACAACATTGATAAACTTACAGTGCACAACACAAAACAGTGACAAATCTGCACTTTTCTGCTACCACGATGTAGTAATTTAAGACACATTAAGTACAACGCAGCTGTGTGATGAAGTTGGCTTTACATCAAACCTTTACACAGATACCATACTGATAAATCAAGAATAGTTTAAACAAAGTCAGATTTTTTTTTAAATGGCACATGTCAGCTGCAAGTTGCCTATTGTTCCTTTTTTCGTTCTCATTCTTTAAAAATATGACGACTACAGTTGATACATTAATTCCTCACAACAAACATAAACACGTCTCCAAACTTCACCGGTAATATCACCACTTGGTACATTAACGCAGTGTGTGTGTGGCATAGAAATTCCTCCTCTTGTCACGTGTTGATGTGAACAGCGGGTGCTTTCCGAGGAGGGAAAGAAAAAAGAGAGACATCTGTACTGGCAGATGGCTCGTTGCTGGGGGTGGCAGTTAGCAGTGGTCGGGGTGGCCAGATAGCTGTCAATCTCAGTGCACAGCCACGGTGACGGGCAGCATGTTTTGGAGCAGTTCCCGTGATGACTGCGAGCGGGATGGATGAGAGCTCTCTGGCGCAACCCTCAAACTCAAGCCTTCAGCCTGAGCAGGGGCGACTCTGAAGCCTCTGTGGGGTGGCCGAATAGCTACAATGAACTGCCTCTTGAATGTTTCGCTCAACACAATGTAGATGAAAGGGTTGATGCAGCTGTTGGCATAGCCCAGGCTGATGGCGATGTTGTAGACATACAGGAAAGCAAAGCTGGGCCGCTGTACTCCCAGGTGGGCCAGCTGGAGGATATAATAAGGGGCCCAGCATAAGAAGAAGGCCAGGCAAATGGCCACTGCCATGCGGGTCACCTTTCTTGTACGCACCCTGAGGCTGCGCTGGGGTAGTGGAGCAACTGTGGCTGACATATTTTGAAGAATCTTGAAGAAGACACTGCAGATGACCACTAAAGGAAGAGCAAAGCCCAAGAAGAACTGGTACAGGGTGAACCAGTATGTATCTGTGGCCGGGTTTGGGAGCAGGAGGGCGCAGCCGATCGAGCCGTCCTTGAGACCCATGAGTCCAGTGTACATCCAGACCGGAGTAATGGAGACCAGAGAAAACACCCACACCAGCGCCACTGCCGCCCCTGCCACGAAGGGGGTTCGAACGTGTTTGAAGCGGATGGGGTGGACTGTTGCCAAGTAGCGGTCCAGAGTCATGACAGTCAGAATGTACGTGCTGACGATCTGGCTGTTGGAATCAAGCGCTGTGATGACAGTGCACATGGTGCCACCGAAGCACCAGGAGCCATTGCCCACAAGCTGGTGAATGAGAAAAGGCATGCCAAGGAGAAAGAGGAGGTCTGCGATGGACAAGCTGAAGATAAATATGTCTGGCACTGATGGATGAGAGCAGAACTTGGTCTTCTTCACAATGGTGTAAATGAGAATGCAGTTCCCAGTGATCCCAAAGAAACAAATAACACCAAAGATGCTGGGCATGAGCACATTGTTGTACTGCTCATGATCTGGTAGAAAGGACAAAAACAGAATGTTCTCCATCAGCTTTCTTTCCTTATAACTTTTTTTCATTCATTTGTTTTCAAAGTCTCAATAACTACTTTTTGCATGAAAATGAACAACATAATATTTCATCTCTGGTGATAAATCTCTATGCATGTGCCCAATTCAACAGAAAAACGAGAAGAAGAAAAGCTTACCTTTTTCCAGATTGTCAGGTGAGCTGAGGTAGGAAGAAGATGAATTCATAATGTAGTCCTCCATCCAACCTCGAAGAATAATACGAATATGCTCTAAAATAACTTACATATCAGTTTAATGCAAAGAAGATAGATGAGCTTGAGAAAATACGCATATTTTAAATATACATATACATACAAAAATCCAGCTTAAACTGTTGCTTTATGGCTTTGATAGCAGAGGTTCAGCCGCGCGCGCATGTTTTTGTCGTCCAAGACACTTCAGCAGGCACGCGACAGATAAAACGCGCGCGCTCGCGTCAGCTCTGAGTCTGGTATTTGGCAACAGCGAGATAAAGTACTCCGCAACTCGGAGACCCTTAAAAAAATCATCATTCTTATTTCTAAGTTTGTGTCGTCACCCACTGAACAGCTGTGAGCTGTTCTTTCCGCCGCCAGTGTGAGTAATACTGGAAGTCATTCTTGAGTGAATACCTAATGGACGATATCCTCGCTTCATTCCACCTTATTTTCTTTTAAAAAGCGTTAGCCGTCCGACCAAATAGCTTTATCATTTACAATGCCGTTATGATGGAGGTCACACGATAGGTTATCTGTTATAAACAGTCTAATTAATTGTCCAACTGAACAGTGTCACTCTCCATATTGTTTGCTGTGTAATATTTGGAAAACATATGCACATTTCTTATCTCAACTGTGCGGTATTAACATACCAGTAGTTCTGGTAGCAACCTTTGCGTGGTTAAAGACAGAAAGAACCCATTTTTGTTTATTCCCACTAGGTGGCAGCATTGTCAAGGTTTTAATACCTCTGCTGTCAAAGACCAGGATTAAAAGCAGGTGTGCAAGAAATGAAAACAGGAAACCAGAAGACCAAATATTCCAGCAATTAACCAAGTAAAGCTTTATGAGATGGCGTTTATACATATCGTATTTTATGGCCGAAGCCATATGGATCCTTGAACATAATATTGAGAAATTTGCATTCCTGCGTTCTCTAATGTGTCCCACTTTAACCTAGTAGACTAATTTATTACACTGCAGCTAAAATGCATGAATCTGTGTTCTTAATTTCCCATTTCAGACTGAATCAGATGGACATAAATGCATCTAAGTGAGAAATGTGTTATGTATGTGGCTATAGTTAACAGTGATAGTAGTTAATTGTAGTTTGTAGGATAATGATAGATATGGGTGACAGTTTTGTGGCAAGGGGGAACGAACTAGGGTGTGGCGTTGGTAAATGTTTAGTTTACAGTGAACATGTTCACTTCTCTGCCTTTACATATTTGGCAGTCCTTTTGTCTTGTCAGATATGGTGTTGACAATCAGGTAGGCGGTTTAAAGTAAACTAGAAGATGACCAAGCTATAAGGTTAAGCCAGGACACACAGCTGAAAATCTCAATGAAAGTTTGTGAATGAATTAATGCATAGCCATCCTGCAGCTTGCCTGTGACTGAAAGAGAGACTCGAGACAACGTGAGACAACATCACAAGTTTTCAGGGCCATAAAGGTCATTCACTCATTGGAGCAGGTTATGTTCAAGATAACAGATCAACACTTACAAATCCAAAGCCTACTGACCAATCAGGTCTCTCAGAAGAGCCCACAGATCAATGAGTTGACAGTGAGATGGTCTCAAATTTCTAGCTTTCCATTAAGATCAATAATAAGGGACTTTATCGCTTGTTTTATTTTTTTGCTGCCTGCAAGCTTTTTATAACCAATCAATTCTACATGAGAGTCCTAAAGTATTGCAGGCTTGTTGACCTTAAATGCCTTCTATTCACCACAATTATGATTTTTTGGCATCTCACGATCATTAGACACCACAAGATTTTAGCTCAAAGAATAAGGATAAACATATGACAAGACATGATGATGATGATAAATCTTTATCCTGTTTTGGGAGTATTCGTTTGTTACACAACTGAGATGGTGAATAAGAATATATTAATGATAATGATAATATTATCTGGTAGGTGCCTCTCTGTCAGATATATTGTGATAGCATGTGGCAGTGGAGCTGAATCAGTGTTAGAGAAGGTGGTCATCATTTTTGCTGCATACATTGAAGGATCTCAGCTTCAACAGGAAAGAGCCATCGGAAATGGAGACAGCAGAGTCTCCTGTAGAGCTACTATACTGTCACCAAATCAGACAAAGCTCTGCCTAATCTCACAAACTGCAGCCTGGCTATCAGGTAGTCACATGGATTCCTTGTGGACAAGTTTACTGACATTTCCTATAGCTTTTCTTTCAGTAGAAGCGGCTGAATCCATTAAGTCCGATCTGTTCACAGGTAGTGATGTTAGTGATAATACTGGCTTGCACAGTTGTCATCTTTTGCCAGCTTTCCTTTCTTTAATTGCAGCTGAGTTTCTTTTCATCTTGGATTACATATTTTATTTCCTCTTTTTCTCTCCGTGTTATAGTTTGTTCTTCTTTTGAGGATTATGAAAACAGTTTGGTTCTGCCCATGCTGTGGTGTCACTGCCTCTTGGATAACCTTTCAGAGTGCCATTTTCACGTGATTAGCTGGTGTAATTGCTGACGTTAGGTTTAGTTACGCCGGATTATTTAAAAGTTATCTTGGCTAAACTGATCTCAGTGCCTTAGTCACGTGGTACAAATAGGTGCTATTTAGCTGTTGATAATAAAAAAAAAAAGAAATTGAACGATTTAGAGTGAGTGAATCTTAACAACTAGTATGTCTCTGCGAAAATTAATTTTCCTTAACACTGAAAAAGACTAGCAGGGAGGAGCTTACGTACACGGAGGCAGATCCTCCCAGTTCTTTGGAAGGAAGCGGAAATGAGCGTCATAAACCTTATGCTAGTGGCTAGTTTTTTAGGCTTCTAGGACGGGTGTAAGCGACACCACACGTACCTTGCTGGTTGCCTCTAGAGGAAGCAGGGAGTGGATAATTACACGACAGAGTTTTGCTGGTTTTTTTATACAGTGACACTATCGAAACGGAATATCTATAGTGGTGAGTTTTCAGTACGTGTTTTGTCAACTCAAAAGTTGTGTACTGTTTTATTTCATGACGCTGTTTTAGTGAAGTTCAGTAACGTTAGCTGGGCTAGCAGTAGCAATAACAGCTTGCGCTATGTTTAAAAAAAAAAAAAGATGTTTTCTTCCTTTCCACATATGCTAGCGTTAAACTAGCGACTAGGCCTCGGGTGCTAAGAAACACCCCACACTTATTTCAGACCAACCACGAGCTTTAAGTGATGTCGATGTCAGATGGTCCGGTGCGGAAGAATTGAGGTTCGGGTTTGATAACCATACTGCATCGCAGTTATTGTTGTCCGACCGTTAGCCGGTATGCTAGCTGTAGCGTTCTAGAACAGTGGGCGCAGTCTGTTGGCTGGAACGGAATCGATTCACTCGAGCGCGACTAAAAGAAAAAAAAAGAGGTATAAAACCATACTCTGTTGCTCTCCATGCCCTTTTGAAATGAAAAAAAAAATTCCATATAATTTTCACAATAATATGGCCGTGTGAGAAGGTTGTCATGTTTAAGGTTAGCTACAGTCTGCCTTTGGACTTCAAGCTTCCCTTTTTAATACTAAGCCTAATGCCACCTCTGACAGCGACGATCCCTTTTGTTCTTTTGTTTTCGGTAACGCTGACTAGCGATGAGTTGTTTGGCGTTTTGTTATTGTAAAAGACACAAACGAAAGCGAATGTAGTAACGTTTTGGACTTGATGATGCCGGTGACGGCAACTCGTTTTCTCTAGAAAAATATGTCATGTGTCGTTTGTTATTGCCTAATAGTTCTCAAAAATAAAAAGGAAATACAGATTTTCAAAAGAGGAAAAATGATTTCTCATCCGTTTGGTGTTCCTCTGTGGTCATCTGGTGGACTGTCAGGTTTAAAGGCCTTATTAGACGCACGGTTGTATTAGCGAAAGCCCATCAGGGCTGTACGGTAGCATATTAGCAGCAAACTAATTACATAGCTTAACTTTATCTGTTTAACTAAATAGCCGTAGGTTTAGCCAGCGTATCACTGTCATCTCTACTTAACTAACCACCGTCTTATCTTTGATCGGGCCAGGTGGTTGGTTGTCTGGAAGGTCTGTTGAAATTGACACTCGATAGAGTGAACTTTGTTCCCTTATCCTCTGATAATTTCTGGTTAGAGCTTTGCCACTGGTCATGAAATTGTGCTGTGTTTTGGAGGCTGTTCAGAAGTCAAATGGGAATAAAGTTGAATCGTATGTCCAGTATGCATTTTTAGTGAAAATTTAAAGACTAAAAATGCAATATAGACTTTTAATTTTGCTTCGTGGGTTAACATTTGCCTGTTTAGTTATATTTGTTCACGTTGGGGTTTTTTGGTTTGTTTGTTTTTTTGCAGGTACCTTTCTGCCACCTTTATGTGAGGTCTCAAACCTAAGGGAACGGGTCATTGACTGGAGGAGAGACGCAGAGAAAGTATTTGATCACAGAAGCCTGGATACATTTTTTAGTTTTTTTTTTTTTTCTCTTCAGTCACTGAAACGGCTGCAGATAAGCAGTTTTACAGCACGCTATAAGGACCATGGAGGCCATTGCCAAATACGATTTCAAAGCTACTGCTGATGATGAGCTTAGTTTCAAACGTGGAGATGTCCTCAAGGTCAGTGACAAGTATTTGAGCATTAAATGTTAATATTTGTCTGTTTTGCTCATAATTATGCAACTCTGTAAGGTGTATTCTTGCCCTAAGGTTTTGTTTTTATCCATTACTGGCACTGTTGAGTAAAAGTGCCAATAAAGCGAAATCTCGGCAGTAGTGGGCTATTATAGAAGGAAACAAAATCTAACACATCAGGTAGTTTGGGATGTAGCTCAATATCCAAAGTTCACCACTATCATGTGATTATATGCTTGGTATTTACATTTGATGGCATAACCTTTATGGTTAAATGTTTCTGCTATTTTTAAAATCATGAATTATTCAATTAAATGTATTTCTATAGCACCAAATCACAGCAACAGTTGCTTTAAGGCACTTTATATTGTAGGGTTAGAGCCCTCTAATGGTAGAGAAAACGCCTACAAAGAGACAATTATTGTAAATGGACATCATCAATGTGACTTTTGAGAAGTCACAATAAGAGATAAAAGCTGTAAAGGTTTCTTTTATGGAACTAGTAATATAAACCTGTTGTCAAGTCTTCCTCATCACAGTAAATTGCTTTTGTGGGCAAGGTCTGCTTTGCTTTGTGATATAGGTGGAATGAAATTAGGGGCAATAACATGCAACATGCCAAAATTTGTAGTTTATTATTGGGGGTGGGGGTTGTTTTTGTTTGAGTTTTTTTTTTTTTTTTCTTTTTTTATCATTTAGTTTTTCTTTGCAGTCAGCTTTGGCAGACAAGTTGACGGTTCTGGCAGGGGAATGGGTGCCGTTTTCCCTGAAAAAGAGATTTGAGCAGAGTCTTGAAAAGACTTCTTATCACAGCAGGAGGGGAGAGGCCTAGAGGGAGAGAGAAAGTCAGATTAGGAAACACTGAGCTAAATATAAGTTCTATTAAATTTGCATATGAGACGAGGAATTATTCAATTTTTTCACTAATTTCTACTGCCAGCTGTCTTGTCAAGAAATCTCAAGCTTTTCACCAGATGGATGAGTTCCATCCAAGAAATTAATAGGAAATGGGTTTTTTTCTTTCAGTTTACACAATTAAATATTAAATACATGCATTAGTGACTGGGAAAGTCACGTACTTCTGTAAAAGACACTTAGAAAAATCGAACACATATGGCAACATTTTATTTTGGGGTTTTTGTTTTCGCTTCTTCCTTTTTCTGTTGTAATTTTCGAACCTTAGATTTTACTTTTCCATTCCTCATAATGCATAAAATATGTTATTTAGTCTTTGAAGAATATAAAATGTCTGACTTTCGTGCCCACCAGGTATGCAGGTTTGAAATTTAAAGAAAACTATTCATGTTCTCATTCATTGTTCCACACTAGTTGATGACCATGGGGTACTATACTGTAAGTGCACAGCTATAAAGGCTACAGAAATAAACGTAATACAGTTTGTCACAACAGAAAAGGACTGTAAAACGGGGAAAGAAAGTCAGGATGAATGTTGCCCCGAGCAGTGTCCATATTTCATCTGAATCATTTCTTGGCTGCTTTGCCCATAGGACCAATTGTTAATTTTTGTGGAATTGAATGAAAGAATTGGCATGATTTGTAGAATCCCCCCCCCCCCCCTCAGTTTCTTTCATCCTCTTTTATCCAGTTTTTTTCCTCTTTTGTGACTCACCTCAGTAGTTGTGCATTAGTCTAAGCTTTAAATGTTTCCCCCTCAGGAAACTTGCGATAAAGGGGAACATACTCCTGTCATTCACTGAGTTACCCTCGCGCACACACGGAGGCAAGCTCCACTTTGATGTCTTACTTGCTTTGTTGAGCTTTAGTGAGCCCAGAATCTCAAAATGAGATTGACTACTGAAATGAGATTAATTGGCATTACCTTTGGGAATTTAAGTAATGATTGTGTATAATCTTAAGTTATGTGACCTGTGGAGGAGCATGTCACTGAGCACATTTCTTTATTTCAGTGTGGACTGTGCTGAGTAAACTCTTTTGAAAGCGCTTTTTAAATGTTACATGGTTGTTTTGGAATGCTGTCCTCATCAAGATCGTTCCCATTAATTTGCCTAGTTTTCATTTGGAAAATATCTGATGCTTGTGTAACTTGGGCTGCAGTTGCTGCAAGCTCTTTTGTCAAACAAATTTAGCCAAATATACTAGCAGAATTTAGCTTAAGTGTCATGGTGAGCTGACATACTTACTACAGAAATTTGACAGAGCCACAACAGAACTGAGAAAAGAGCCTCAGAGAATCTGCACTGATTGCACTGCTGGAGCTCAACAAGACCTCCCTCTCTTACTGTGTCACAGTGTGAGAGGTGGGTGATCCGGTGCTTCATGTAGTGTTTGAACTTTTTTTTTTTTTTTTCTCAACTGAGAACTGCCTTCTTGTTTACTTGACCTCACCACAGTCATCTCTGTAGCAGGGTTCTGGCTTCTTATGATGGGGGGATTTTTCAGGGTTGGGTTGTCTCATCGCTTTTGTCCTCACAATCTCTGCTGTAGTGTGAAAATAACTTCATCGTGCACTGTACCGCTTACTGAGATTTTTCAGAGTGATGGATGAGCCTCTCAATTGTCCAGGACCTGATGAGAGATTTACCACCTTCACGCAGTCCATGTTGCTGCCTTGTCCTGGCCCTTGAAAGTTGGAATTTGAATGCCGCAGTCCTGGATGTTATCCAGTGGCAGGATGTTACCAACTGAGCATTTTAAAGGCTTTGTCTACTCATCCATCTTTATGCTGGTCCCTTGGATTTAGAGTGTCTGCAGCCTGAACTAACCTCTGTCACAAAAAGGTGATTAGGTCGTCATACTGGTCTCTAGCTGTAATACTTTTGGCTTTTCACCCCATCCTCTTCTGTGTGTACCATGTGGGTGTTTTTAGGCAACAGAATTCCAATAGTCAGCTGAATGTTTTCCAAGGCCTCTCCTGATAAGGAAGAGGCCTTGTCCTGCCACTGATTAACTCATTGAATTGTAGAGGCCGTCATCTTTGGCTTCTAGGTGTGGAGGCCACACCCCAGTCCATGTTTGGCCGAGTGTCAATTCAGGATATTTGTGTAGCACTCAGCAGGGTCACACTGGACACATTTTTGTGCTTTCACAGGCTTGATGTGGAGCAGCTGTCACACTGGACTGTGCAAATCCGGTTCATCAGCTCCAGCCTTAAAGCCTTGCTCCGGGTCAGTCTAACAGAAGTCTAATGGTAGTGGTCTCAGCTTGTGTCCTCAAATCTTTTTTTGTTGTCTACAATCTCTTTTAGTCCAAGAATCCAGTATTAGATTTAATCTTTCCACTCAAGAGCCTGCTGGACATTAACGATGTAACTATGTGGCTGCCGTTGATAACTGTCAGTTAAGCCTGTACTCGTGATTGAGCTAGTAATTAGTCTTAAAAAAAATTTCTGTTTTTGTTTTATGCAAGTGGCACAATGTTAAACCTGTAAGAGCAGGATGTTGTGCATATTGTCATTGTCTTTTAAGTGTAGGATAGTCCCAAGTCCTTGAAGATCAGCCTTTGCAGTCATAACTGACCAACCAGCCTTATGTCAGTCTGTAAACTATCTACTGTTTTGCATTAGCTACAGTCATTTTAGTGAAATGAAGATGCGCAAGTTGGTCTGTCTCTTTCTGACTACCTCACTCTGTTTGACTCAAGGCTGAGAGTAAAGATCAGTTTGATTACATAAGTTATTTAAACATTAATACCAAATTCCCGTCTTAATTGGTAACATTACGGTAAAAAAAGAAAGAGGGAGAGAGAAGGTCTAAACTGTTAAACACATTGATTTGCCTGATGCAACACAGCATACTTCATACATATAAAGAGAGCCTTTCTGAGGTGGACTATATTAGTTGGGGCTCCATTGCTTCCATCACCAGTGCTATCTGGCTGCTGATACTAATACTAAACAGCTTTGCTCTAAGGACAAAGGGTCCCACTCATGAGAGAGCAGCCCTGTGTTAAGGCTTTGCTTGTATGTAGCATCCTTAACTTTACACCATTTTCAGTATCACTCGGAGATGGTGGCCTCACGTTGGCGTTTTTAAACAGCGTCTCATCTAAGGAAACATTCTTAACCACAAATGTCAAAATAATCATCTAGTGGTGTATGAGCTCTGGGTGCAGTACCAGATATACTTGGAATAAAAATCAGTAGTCTTTTACTGAATTGCCTGTTTGACTTAATGTTACTGGTAAATTCTAGTACTAGCTGCTATAACATTAATACACACCTAATATGATGGTGTTGCAGAGATGGTTTGCCTGTATTTTTACATTGTGGCCCTTTGGAAAACGAGTCTCAAAATCAGTTTTTGAATAAAACGACTTTTATCTTTATCAAATCAGCTTCAAAATATTTCCCAGCTTTTGTCCAGGCAGCATTTAGCCCAGTGTTGGGAATTGTTCCACTGGTTTTAAACGCACCTTTGGTGTGCAGGGCTAGTTTCAGTTGGTACAGTGTTTTGGTTTTTTTTTGTTTTTGTTGTTGTTGTTTTGTTTTTTTTTGGGGGGGGGGGGATCCTATTGGTATTAGAATTGCATTTGGATCATAAGATGCTTTGGCCTGAACACCCACCACATGTGCTGACTTTTTAACTCAATTGGCACAATGGCTAATTTTCAAATCAGTATGTCAAATTAAAGTTTTCTAACTAGATGAAAGTTGTGATGAATGATGCCATACTACAGCAAAAAGAAGCTTATTCAGTTTTGTGTGTTGATGCAAATTTATTAGGAATGATTATTTTTCACTAGTGTGGTTTACTGTGGTTAGTCATACTACTTTGTTTTTTAATGCATAAACTGGCTGGCCCCTTGTTAGGCTATTTCTGTTTGCATTCTTGATACTGTTACAGCAACCCATTTAAGAATATCAATCACATTAAAAGGAGTCTTATCTTGTCCACTGTCACAAAGATATTTAGAAGTCATATTCTATTACTGTCAGCCAACTAGCGAGCACTGTGTTTAGCCCATCTGGTTCCCTATTCGGCTTCCGAGTAATTTGCAGCATGGAGTCATACACCAACATTGAGTTGTCTCATTTTTCTAGGTTAGTAAGTTGGGAAATAGAGTGACATAAGACATGGTCTACCCTTCCAGTGTTTCTTTACAGAACATTTGTTTTGCAGTTTCTTTGTTTTTTGTTGTATTTGTTATAAACAGAGTTTTCTTTTAAAGAAGCAACCTAAAATTAAATGCATTTTATAAACTACTGTCTGTTAAAGTTAAGGCTGTGACTCTTTATTCTTCTTATTTGCTCCTTATCAACAAATGGCAGACGAAGCTGTGACAACAACCTTCCTGTTTTAGCCTTGCAATTCATCCTTACAACTTCTCTTAATCTGACCGTACAGAGAGGTTAGTCGTTTAGACTTAAACCCATGCTTAGGTGTTTTCAGATATTCATAATTCTCTGGCATGATTTTATGTGTAAAATGGCTCACAGTACAAGTGTGCTGTGTGTGGGCCCATGACAAATTTGCATAGTGCAGACTAGCTTGGTCTCACAGTGTGATTTCCCATCATGCATAGACAAAAAAGGGGAAGATACCATATCTGGCAGCTTACTGTATTTCCAGCATTTTTGTGTCATTTTTATCTGTGGTTCTTGTCTCAGTTACAGATGTTGGTGTTCTTTACTTTTTCAACACACACGCACACACACACGATTCTTTTTAGTCAGTTTTCTGTGTCAGAAATTACATCTAGAGGCAAAGCAGCATGCATGAGGAGGCTACAGTCAGATCTGGTCATTGCCCCCAGCACTGCACACTTGTTCTCATTTCTTCTGTAAATAAATAAAGCTTGCCCATCCTCCTAGTTTGCAGAATTGTCTCCCATTAAAATATCCTTGAACTGCAACTGTAAATTATGCTCTGACAACACTTTAAATAACTAAATAAGTTTTAAATCTGTAGGCAAGAGTTCAAGTTATGCTACTCTGTCAGTATCACATTTCGGGCATTAATGAAATTGGATGTCTTGTATCTGCCAACAAAGGAGAGGACTAATATTTTGTTATGCTGAGAAATCAAATACAGAGTGTGCATTCAAAGACTTGTTGACACGTAGGGTTGATGATATATGCTGCAGTTTGAACTTCCTTTTGAAAGAAAGAAACTTTGTGAATACAACGAGTTAGTTTTGGCATTTGTCAGTGAACACTCCTCACCACATTTTCATATATTTCTGCTAGCTACATGAAGGTCTTCTCTAAATATGTTTAAGCTGTTGTTTACTCATAAGTTCTAAATTTTGGGTGTATTTAGATCACAACATTTGGTTTTGACGTAATCTGAATATTAAGGTGGTTTTCTATTCAAAGAACTGTATTATCACCACCCACCCACTTTGTCCTGGTGCCCCAAACCTATTTTAAATCATACTTGGCTCAGTCTGTGGTAAAGTTGTCTAGTCTGGCCTATTAGCATGTCCATGCATCTATATGATTTGTTAATACTAAAGCTTAGCTGTTTTCACATCCTGTTTGATGTGTCTTCCAACCCCCAGCAACTTCCTGTGTTTCCACAGCAAACTCCAGCAGCACAGTGTGCATGTATTACACTGTAACACTGAGTTTACAAAGAAAAGTACAGGCGTTGCCCTTTCTGACATAGATAAACCTAGGTGCTCACCATACTCACTGTAGAATTGTTGTCAAATTACTTGCCTGTGCTCTTTTTTTTCAAAAACTGCTCTATTAATACCCCTCTGTAACAACCTGTTCTTCTTTTGGGAGTTGCATAATAAAGGAAGATGGAGCGTTTAGCCAGTTACTTGACTGCTTTCTCACAGTCTCTGCTGCTTAATGACACCCTCGTCGCAAGTTAGGGAATTGATTTCCTTTTGTCCTCTTGACCACTAAATGGAGAAAAAAAAATATATCAGTGCTATCTTTTAATGCTTGAATATTTTGAAATGATAAGTCTAACTTAAAAAACTGATGAGCTGTTGTAAGATTTCACAGGATCCAAATACTGCTATTTTTATTTTCCTTTCCATCATTGGGTTTAGGTTGGCCACGCTTTACTGTGTATTTTTTGGCCATCTTTGTAAACCAGTGCTGAATTTGACTGTGACTAGCTTAAGGGTCAATAAATTCATGCTGTTTTAATAGAAATTTGACTTTTACACTGCCAGAGACTTGTAGGATCTCTGTGTCGTCTCGGAGACTGCATGTATTGAGATCAGATTTGTGCAGGAGCAGGCTATTTTCTGATTAAGTGTTGAATTTCTGTAGAGAATGATTGGATAAATATATTTATTTGCTTCTCTGCCTTTCTGTTCTTTGTTCAATTCCAAATGGTTCTCAATAATGTTATGTTGATTAAGTCAATTTATCATTAATGTTTCTTTAAAGTACAATTTGTAACTGGTGTCTGCAAAGCAAAAATCCCATTAGTGACATCAAAATATAATCTATGCGATGTAAAGTTATTTTATTCAAGGCATTCTAGAGGCTAAGGCTCAACCAATATTAAATTCTACAAGTCATTGGAAGAGCTAGGCGCATTACTGCATTCATGAATGACATAATGTTACAGTCAAAAAGGGTCAGTGGTCAGCTTGAGGGAGTCAACATTAGTTACCACTTTCCTCTTGTGACAGCACACATTTGTTTGGTGCCAATGGATAGCGATAAGGCTGGGGGGGGTTATATGAGCAAATATTGCCTAAGGTTAGTAATGGAGGAAAGTAGGAAAGTGTGTTTGAACTAGCCTTTTTCCTGTCCTGTTCCTTTGTCATTGTTCAGAGTCAATACACAACAGCAGGTCTGAACAGTTCACATACAGTTGACCCAGCGAGTGCACACTTTGAGCTGATGGCTGCCCAAATGACCATGGTGTACTTAGTCTCTTATGCCTGCAGCTAACACTTGAGTTGAAATCTGCTCTCTTGTATTGGCACTCTCCTTCCCTCTTCTCTGTGGCCTTGCTTGATAGTAACTTGTTAGTGCAATAAATTGTCTGTGCTAAGAGCCATCTGTAGACCATACGCAGCAGTCACACTTTCACAACTGATATTCAGCCACTTGACAAAGTATTTGGGACTGAGTAGACAACATGTAATGTGGCGACACGTGGCATTTGCTTTGTGATTGACAGCAGAAAGTAGGTTAGTGCAACTTCATTTTTTTTGGGTGGGGGGTGGATCATAAATGTAATACTATATCATTAAATGTAATTAATTGCACAGTAGTACACGGTTTATATGAAGCTGTCAAAAGTGGCTAATTAAAGTAAGTTGTTATAAAACTATTAAAGGGCAGACCTTTAAAGTAAACTGCACTGAAATTAAAATGGTTGATAGTGCAGGTGATGGACACTCATTCCGTTTTGTAGCTGTGAACTAAAAGTGCCCTTTATAAAGAGATAATAGTGTTGACCATGCTTACTTTAAATAGGTACTTCCTCCTTACACGTCTGCATTTGCTAAAAGAAATGTGCGTATAACCTAAAGATGTGGCCATCATAGACTCACATTAGCTCAGTCATTCAGTAATCAGCAAAGGCAATCTGTGTGGCTCATTAAATCAGTCTTCCAAAGTAGTAATGAAGCCAGCTCAAATCTCTTGACTGATTACTGATGTCACCCTCTCCACAAACGGAAAAGCCTTCATCAATACCCTTATCAGTCTATCCTAACAATACATAATATAATTGATCTTTTTTTCTCTCTGTATGCCCTCAACCATTTCAGTGGCACAGCAGGTGCAGGTTAGATGTTGTCGCAGATATTTCTGAACAACCCTTGGATGCAGCCTTCAGTGAATTCACAGGGTACCACATAAAAAAAGAACGTGTGCACTTTGCAGAAGAAAACATAGCCTCTCTGCTCTGAAAAAGAAATGGCCTCATTTTATGTGATTTGCCCTTGAGGACTTTTCCTAAGCTGATCACAAGGAGTGTGAATCTTCAAAGTGCTCTCTCTCCCTCTCCGTCTCTTTCTTGCTAGCTAGCTATTTTGCTCTCTTGGTCTCTCTTGTCACACTGTTTTGTTTTTTTTTTTTTTCTCTTGTTTTTCCTCTCTCTGCCTGATCCTGCGCCTTTCCTTTCCTTTTTTTTTCTCACTCGTCATTCCCTCTGAGTGTTAAGTTAGAGCTGTAATTAGGTCTCGCTATTTCTCATCTTCACATCACTCCCTGATGATGCACCATAAAGACACTGACAGCTGTATTTAAACCAAAAGTTATAATTTATTCTCTTTCTGTCCTCCACCCCTTTTGGGTGTCCTCAGCTTTTGTTCCCACTGTGCATAGCATAGGAGATGGCCCACAAAAATTGATATGACCATGGTGACCTGTATTCACTGGCACAACAAAAAAGTCACCTTGGACTTGGACTGCAACTAGCCTAATCTTGTTGCTTCAAGTGCAACAGTTGTTATTAATAGATACAATTGTCTAAACTGTCACGTCTGTTTACTGCACAACAGATCTGTGGTTTTTACGCTCCATCCATTAGAAGGAAGAGTGCACTGAGAATTAAACCTGGTATAAATAGCATCTTGGTGTGAAAGAGCTTTCCTTCTCTACTTTATATGTGTATGTATAATAAAATCAGCTTAATCATAACAGGGTCCTTTCTAATCATTTTAAAAAGATTGACTGTTCTGTATGGTTTTCTCCATTATTGACAGTTATATCCTAGATGCATTATTCCAGAAATGATAAAGATTTTTCTTTTTCTTCATTACCTTTTACACAATGCGTCCATCTTTAACTTTGTTTCTGTTTCTTTCCCAAGGAACACTAGTTTGGTACAATGAAAACAATGTTGTTTTCAGTCCATGTAAACTGGTTATTCCCCATGTGCCAGTAAAAGCACTTTGAGAACATATCAGGATTCAGTTTATTTCTGGTTAGATGTGTAATGAGTGTTTGAAAGCACGATTTCTGCCCTGTAATCTTTGCTCCACATTTGGTAGTGACCTAGAGCATTGTTTTAATTAAAATAGTGTTTCAAGCCTTGTTTATTAGAATCTAATGTAATCTGTGTCTTTTTGCATCAGGGGCACACTCATTGCCTTCCTGGCTCTTGCCTGCCCTGCTCTAAGTCTGCTACCTCCCTGCTGGGAGCAAAAGAGGTCAAACTCATTCTGAGCTTCTTTTTTTTTTTTTTTCCCTCTCCCCTTAACGTCTCTAAATCTGCTGAAGTTTTTAATTCTGTCGCTCCATCGGTCTCAAAGTACTGTTATCTCTCTTTTGAAAACAGATGTAGGGTATCTGGTCGGTGATGCATTAGTGTGGAGATTCTAAAGACTGTGCACAGGATCCTGAGATAGTCTTTAATTTGTTACACACACTATCAATCTATTATGCATACCCTAATAATACACTCAAAGGGCTTCTGCTTTTCCTGACCTTTTCAGTTTTGTCTGCACACTTATATCTATAGAGTCTGCCATGTTGGTTTGAAATGAGCTTGGTTTGTTCATGAAACCAATCAATTAGCCATTATGATGATGATGATGATGATGATGATAGTATTAATATTATGTCTTATAAACTTCAGGAAATGATCTTCTTCTTCAAATGGGTTGCTTTAAAAAATAATAATAATTTAAAAAAAAATATGTAGGCTCTTAGCTTTGGTTCACAGAGTCTTCTTACCCGTGACTTAGTGAATTTGCTTATTAAAACTGTATACTATTCTTGTAACTGCTAATTTTCTGTCGTCTGATTAGATAACAGAGCAATATTTGAAGTATGCCAAGGTTACCCTGTGCCGTGCAGTCAGAAAACAGATGAGTCTCTATCAGGTCCATTAGAACCAATGGCAGATCCATTAGTCTTTGGCCTGTGAGGGTCAGATGAAGCTTTAGCGTGTCTGTGTTTCTGTCTGGGCCCCTCTCTGACCTGCTGCACATTGAGATTAAGGTAATCCCTGCTGCTGATTTATTGCAATCCTGTGTGGACTTTGCAGACATGTGCTTTATTTAGCAAATTGTTTTTTTTTCTGCAGCAGCTGTGTGTATCCCAGTGTACCTCACTTTCTCGTTTTAACCAGTATTTGGTTATATGACCATTTCCACTCATGCTATCGTAATTGTGGATGTGTCTTCTCTTCTTTCATAAGTACATTTTGTAGCTTAAAGCTTGGGATTTAAGGTAATCTCCATGCAATCGTTACATATACTCCATATCAAATACTGACAGTAATGAACAGATGACTCTATTGTTGTATAGGCCCTCTGATAGACAGTCACAGCAGCTTTTGGTTAACAGTTTTCTCTCTCAATGTAACAACATAACAGAAGAATTTAGTACCTAATTTCTGAAGTTTTCATTAGGGATACTTGGATTTATCAGTCAGAATTTGCCTATAAGGCGCCTGTTGGCCTATCAGCAAATAAGATGACGTTCACTGATGGCAATGCCTGATGGGTGTGTGTCCCATCGACTTTACTGTCCTTATGTTGTGGCTCGAGTTTAATATTTTTAATTTGTAGTGTTGAATTTGCCCAAATAGTGTGGCGAAGAGGTGAAAGACTTTTAAACATTCAAGTGTAATTTACATGTTATGTTTCGTTTTCCATTTTTATGGTTTCTGTCATTTCCCCTTTTGTACATTGACATTTTTATGTTGTTTTTTTGTTTGTTTTTTTTAATCATTGGCAGCTGCAGGGCAGATTATTTTTAAAACATCAGCTCTTTTTAATTATGCATAAGTGAAGAAATCCTGTTATGTGGCATCATTTTCTGTACATTAGTCTAAATACACGTCCTCTGTAAAGATGACTGGGCTCTGAAGATAAAGGGCATTGAAACACAGCAACCCTCGTTATGACATGGATTTATTCACTGTATTGTACATTTTATTTTATACACACATGCTAAATTAATAGTTGAGGACTGCCATGACATTTATCCATCTATAGTGTGCACTAAATTTGTGGGTGGAAGTTGTATATTATTTTAGAATGTGTGATGGAAAGAGCTGGGGGAGGAGGGAGTCTATAGTGGCAGCTGTGGAGGAGATAATCCCCTGCCTGCGTCTCAAATAGAAACTCATACAACTATTGTGGTTCAATCGGATTACAAAGGAAAAAAAAAAAAAACTTCAGAGAAGGGGAGGGAAAGTGTATCATCCACAGAAATGCAATGGCACAATAGTTGCTCAGCTTGGACAGGAAAAAAGCACAGTCAGACAGAATGCTGTGGTTGTCTCCTCTATGGTTTCAAAAAAAACTGCCAACCTTGCAAATATTTTATTTCTGCTTTTCCTCGTGGACTGCCATTCTTTCAGTTTTGAAAGCCAACCCAGAAGCATTCAAATGGAAACCACTAATAAATAGTTTTTTGACCATTTTAGTTCCCTCTTTAAACATTCACCATGGTAACTTTGTGGCTGGAGGTCCTATAATTTTAACAAAGTAGAGCACATCTTCAGGGTACGTGAGATGATTTTACTTCCTTGCTTAAAAAGTTTAAAAGCATCTCAGACTGTTTTTCTATGACTCGGGGACATGCTGCTTGAACATTGGAGATAATTTAAATTGTTTTTAAGATTTGAATGCATTTTTAACTGTTACCTGTTTAACTATTTTCCCACAGGTATAAGAAAAAACTAAAGCATACAGTATAATGCAGCAACCTCAGTGCTCTGTTATTAACTTTAGTCATGGACTAGACTTTTTTTTTTCTAAGTTTGAGTTCAGGAGGCCTAATGGCATGTTGCGGCGTCTAGCAGACAGTAGTCTCTACAGTGATAGAAAAGAGACATGATTCACAAGTGACAAACTTTAATTCCGGTAAATATATTTGTAACCTACTCTACACTTTACTGCATTTGATTGTGAAGGGGCTCCATTGTTTCTAATGTCTGAATCTAATGTGATCTTGTAACCTAGCTGAAAATGAAATGAAAAATGCTATTTCAAGTTTCATTTTCAGTTGCACATTCAGTCTCCTTTGCTCATATGAATCTACATGCAACAATTAATCGAGCTGAGAACGTTTTTTTCCTTGAGGGGGGGTCAGAGTGGAGGGTGACTTGAACAGCACGACTGATGCTGCTTTGGGTTGAAGGGTGCTTCAGCAGAGTGCCTGCTTGCCAACAAGTGGGCTTGAGCCTGGGTCATGAAGATGAATCATTGCCTTTCTTACTTGTTGGCAACTCTTCATCCTACACTAGAGAGCAAGAGCACATTTTGTACTCCTACAGTATTTGTTGCTTTAATGTTTGTTTTTAGTAGATGGGAAGAAGACAACTAAGATTTCTTGCCACCTCTACCTCATACGCAGCACTGCTGAAACCACAGGGTGCACACTGTATGCTGATTTCTTGGATGAGTTCTACTTCATCATACATAGATCAGGCAAATCAGTCACTCGCGCCATCACATGTTGCTCATGATTGTGCGCCCAGGGCGCTGTTTCTGTCTCAAAATGATCCACCCTGTGAGTCAACAATTTATGCGACCATGTACAGTATATGGAGTGTGTGTATTACAAAACTGACTTGGCGTTCCCAATATCTCAAAGATATCATGGGTAATAATCAGTCTTTGCTTTTGACTTTTTCATTAAATCTTCTCTTACTGACGGTGTTTCAGTTGAGCATGGCCTGGCTGTTAGTGATACAGTTAATGGTTTGATTTCTGCATATTAGTCTGCTAGTGTTGCTCTACAAATTTCTGTCAGTTGATCCAATAGTCTGGGCCATGCAGTAACTTGTGATCAATTATTTAGGAAGCATGAATGTGTGCTCCCCAGATCTGCTCTGTTGATTTGACCCCCACCCTCACTTCTTTTCATTGCTATCATAAAGTTTTGTGATTCAGGAAAAACTTTCCCTACCATAAAATGTACTGGGATATTGTTCTCGGATTTAGTCTTACATTTATGATCTGAATTTTTCTGTAGACCTAGGATGACCTGGAAAAACTTGTATTAGAAGCTATAAAATCTCATACAGCCTACCACCAGATTAAACACCTTTTTGTCTTGTCTTGTTATGCTCCACTTGCAGTAACTATTCAGCTTTGTGTTTGCAGAGAACTGAATGATGCCACACAGTATTAGTCTGGGTAGTCTGTCTTTCTAAAGGCTTGTTCTTAAAAGGCCAGTTTTGTGTGCTTGCATCCATCCCAGAGGCTAAGGCCCTTTGACTTGTGTAGCTCTGACAGTGCTACATTCACTAGGGAAAACACAGTCACTCTTTCTTGTACTTCATTGTACTACAGTTCTCCCTGTATCCACTGTTGCACATGCGAATATGGACACATCTACCTTCCCACACTTCATTGCATTTTCTTTTTTCCCCTCACTCTCTAAAGCCGCTCCCTCATTGAGTAATGCTGGTCTTGTGCAGGGTTAGCAGCTGGGGAGTTGAGGGACAGCTGGCATTCTGCAGGCAAATAGACCCACATCACTCACTGGGCCAACAAGACAGCTGTCTGGGGATGGGCAAAGGGTAAATTGTGAATTTAAGTGGAGGGGAGGGGGGCCAGCAAAGTGGGAAAATGTGACTATAATAGAGGGGCACGTTGATGTGTGATGCTGCATTAGGGATGGGGTGCATACTCTAGCTAAAAATATTTTCTCCAAATTATGCAAAGAAAGTCTGATCCAAGATGGTGGGGGGATTTTAGCAGACGTTACTCGCTCAGAACTGAACCGTCCTTCAACTCAGATTTCTGACTGGATGACAGAGTGGAGCTTAATGCCAGTACTGCTTTACTTAAAAGCTTCTTAAAGAATCAAACAAATGACAGCTTGGTTGTGTAACATGTGTGTCACATATTTATTTCATTTCAGGCTTTATACACTGCTGGTGCTGGGCATAAGTCATTCTTGGATAGGATTTGAATCCTTTTTGTGTTGTCATTCACATAAAAGCTATGTGACTGTAAGCTAGAGCTTAGTTTCCTTCAAATCTACATGTCAAGATGCTGCTTGAAAGCATAAACATGGTACCAATGTTATGTAATGCATAATTAACTTTAAGGAGGGATGTAGTGTAATTCTTCAACTTATATATTTGAAGCTAAATTATCAGTGAAGGCTTTTCCACAAGGATATTGAGACCCAACTATTGGGGTCTATTTTACAGGGCATCTGATGCTCAGTATTTTATGCTATTCACAGATCTCTATAATTGTCGGTTTCAGTCAAGTGGTGAGTGGTAAAGAAGGTTTGGTAGGGGAGCATCAAAATTCTTAGCTTTAAAATAAGTTTTCCTCTTTGTGTCAGGGAAACAAAGAATCCCTTTTCAAATTTCTCAGCTCTTCATCCCACAGTTGACCATTTAGCGAGGGCAGAATTATGCAACATGCCAATATCTGCCACTGATATCTCGGAATGCCATCTTATCTGCTGATATGCCGATCTCAGTCAACATGCTATTATTGGCCAGTACTAATATTTGGCTGCAACACTGAGATTTAAAGTTCTTGAGCATTCCTTATTTACATCTCCCTTCTCTGAGAGTAATTTTTGTTCCTGCCTGCTGTTGTTTAGAATGGCACAGATGTGAGTGTGATGATCTCAGAGTAACACGTTGTGCTGCTGAGAATGGAGTACAAACACAGTTAGGCAACGTAACACAGGGGATCGTTCAGTAGCATTCTATAGCGTGCTCCTCACACACACATCATGGAGACAGATTCTGCCCACAGAAATCAGGGTTACAAACCGAAAAAACTTGTGTTAAAAGCCACACTATCGTTGCGCAATTGTCAACATGCTGTCACAGGTATTTTCTGAAGTAGCTTCTGAAAATTAGGATGTTCTCTGTCTTTGCAGTTAGATTTGTCATCAGTTATGTTCCTAATATTTGTGAAACACCTACAACCCCTCCTCCCTACTCGGCAGGAAACTGTTTCTCATCTGAGCACATTTAAAGCATGTCAGGGCGAGCATGATGCAGTCATTATCTACCATTATACTCCCATCGCACTGAATCGGAGACAAGAAATATATGAAACTTCTGGTAGGCTCTGTAATTGACTAATAATAATAATAATAATGGATCAAGTGACGTGACATTCATTTAGATTAAGATTTGGGGTTAACATTGGGAAATGCCCAAATACTATTTTTTGGTTGTTGTTGTTTTTTTTTTTTGTTTTTTTTTTGTTTTTTCTTCCCCTCTTCTCTTGCATGACCTCCCTCACACGCATTCATTTAGAGGCACATTAAATTGTGACACACATGGTTGAACCACAAGCCCAGCACACCTGCACTGTGGTTCTGTCTTGTCAGACTTGAATGGCCTCACAGCTGTCTTGTGTCTCTCTGATATTACTGGCTTGTTAGTTTCTATAGCTTTAAAGTTTAGGACACATTTATTGTTCTTTTGCCAGCTTAAATCTATGGTTGAAGCTACATTTGATTTAAGCTGCAGGCTGCTTTTGCCTCAGTGTTTTTGTACTTTGCTAATATTTACCAAAAGCTTCTCTAGTATGCAGTACAATCACCACCTTGACATAACAGGAAATTAAACCAGTTGCCGTAAGGCTCAATTTATGTTTGCTTTTCATTTGTTGACATTTTAACTTGAATGACCTCTCTGTTTTGTTTTGGGGTTTCTTTTCTTTTCCAACACCAGGTATTAAATGAAGAGTGTGATCAAAACTGGTACAAGGCAGAGCAGGATGGAAGAGAAGGCTTCATCCCCAAGAATTACATACAGATGAAACCCCATCCGTAAGTATTGTCACTTATGCATCTGTACTCTTTCATAGCAAATCATTAAATTGGACATATTAACTGATTTTTTTGAAGCGTGAACAGGGGAGCTTTTGTTCAGTGATATGCAACCTGAGCAGACTTGACCGAGTGTGAGGGTAAGAGAGAGCCCTTGAGATCACTCCTGGCTTGATCCTCAAGAGGACAATTACCTCTGGACCTGTGCTTAGTGCCAAATTAGCTCTCTCTTTATTAACGTGCTCAAGGCCTCTTACCTCTTACAGTTAATTGAATATTGACCTACTGCAGCATTGCTATCAGATGTGCCTTTCAAAGGAGATCTTATTGATCAGCCTTTTCTTTAGTGTGTGTTTGCCTATCATTTGTACAGATTTAACAACAATACTAAAGTGTTTGCAG
Source organism: Haplochromis burtoni (assembly GCF_018398535.1). Taxonomy (NCBI): domain Eukaryota; kingdom Metazoa; phylum Chordata; class Actinopteri; order Cichliformes; family Cichlidae; genus Haplochromis; species Haplochromis burtoni. The sequence goes on along the minus strand of NW_024582406.1, from coordinate 1,007,725 downwards.
AATTTTATTATTGTTATGGGGAATCGATTTTCAGCTGGGCTTCATGCATCATCTGTAGTACTTCAGTCCGTCAACAATACTTATAATTGTATGATGGTTCTCAACAGTGTGGCCAAAACCTTTTTTTTTTTTTCCTGTTTAAAAACATGTTTCCTTATCTGCTTCATAATGAGCATGCTGTGAGCAGATATTGTGCAGGCCCTCTCAGACACAGTTAATCTGCTGCCATCTGAACCTAAAAACTGCTGAATTTGTTCCCCAGTTGCTTTCCGTAAATGTCAACATGACAAGCTTACTAAGTTGTACGTACTTCTCACTTTCAACTCGGCACAAGTCAGATGTTCACTGAGAAAGACAGCCAGGTTGTATATTTACTGTAATGTTTACAGATGGAACTATTCAATACTGTAGTGAAGTAGAAATGGTAGTGACAGCACTGATATCGAGTTTTCTTTGTTTTGAAAATAAAGAGCCAAAGCACCAGGCACTCGCACTCCCCAACAGAACTGCACACACAGCTGTGCTGTACAGCAGTTCGCAGAAGAGCATTTCTGTTTCTCTTACCAGTAGTAATGATGTTTTGTGGGTTATCCATGCGGTTATGTAATAAGAACACAAATGGTTTCAATAATTCCCTCTCACAGAGGTGGACGTGTTTCTGATGCCAGTGCTTCTGTTTTCTTGGCTCCAGTAATTGCTCTGCTATTACTTTTATCAAATAGGGAAAGGGACTCTGCACAGGCGCTCTGTCCTGCCAAGCCTGATACAAAGCAGATTAAGAGTTGGCCATTACATTATTGATCTTCACCGATGTGTAAAGGAGCCAAGATTTCGTCTTTGGGCTGGCTATACTTTTTAATTATTTACACAAGCAAAAAGCCTTCACTTGCTTTGTCTCTCATTTTTCTCTTCCTCTCTCTGCCAGTCTTTATAAATCTCACTTACTGTGATATATTAAGCTGCTTTCACTCACAACAGAAGCACTGCAGCGCTGAACGTTTCTCAGCCTGTCCCACTCAGTCAACCTGGGCCCTAAACAGACTTAACCCTGCAAGCTTGTTAGTACAGAATCTGTGTAGGGCTAGATAAGCTAATAGTCTAATAAATTTGCATAGAACACAGTAGCGGGCAGTAAGTGCTGTACCCAGCTTCTCTAACCAAACATTATTTTCACTAGTAAACAGATTTGCTATATTTTAGAAATGACTACTGGAAATAATTATCCCAGCATTGTCCTGTGTTCAAGTGTGTAAAAAGAAAAGAGTGCACTTTAAAACCTAATAAACACATCTCAAAACCTCAGATTGAGTCACTCATTTCTAAGCCAATGTGAGAGTTGAGGTCAAGCTGTGTTTTCATTGCTCTTCATGTGTGGTTTTTAGAAAGATTACGAAAGTCTACGAGACCCTTTTATCATTAACAGAACCTATTTAATTTTAATATGGAGATCACTTTCCTTTCTTGAAGATAGGACTGACAAGTGCTCGTAACATTCCCCTTACTTCAGTTGTGTATTCGTAAAACACCGCTTTTGGCTTAGTAGATGTAAAAGTCAAGTGAGGTTGCGCAATATTACTGTAAAAGGTTATCAGATAAGGTTTTAAAAGGGACCTACAATACAGATTTATAAATAACTTTCTATAAATAACGGTGTGTGTTAAACCTAAGCTTGCAGAAACATGTTTTTTAGTCATTTCTTAAAAGGAAAGACTTGTGTAGCCAAATTCCACAGACTGGGTTCAAAGTGACTCAGTAGGATGTTGTTTATGGTAAAAACAAAGTAAAAGTTGCTTTTTTTTTGTTATTTGTTTGTTTTCTATGGATGTAGTCTCAGTCATATTTTGTTCCTTGTATAACTGGGCTTGAAGCCTGCCACCTTTGGGAGAGCTTGGTGTTTTGTATCATCGGTCATGTGACACTGAGTCCTCTCTGCTCTCCAGGTGGTTCTTTGGGAAGATTCCCCGTGCCAAAGCAGAGGAGATGCTAAACAAACAGAGGCACGATGGCGCTTTCCTCATCAGAGAGAGCGAGAGTGCACCGGGGGATTTCTCTCTGTCTGTGAAGTGAGTATCACATAGAAACAACTAGTATCACACTTGGTTATCTATAAATACAGTTTACTATTATCATTATATCAGCACATGGTTTCCTGACATTTGATCAGGTTCCTAAGTTTCCATATTTGGCATGTTTGAGTCATCAACAAAGCCACTTCCCTATTCTGGTGAAGTCTCAGTGATGCCCTCCAGTGGCCAGTGTTTGCCATGTTGGACCGGAGCCTTCAGTGTTCTTAACTTTACAGCCGACACACACACACACATTTCCTCCTGTCTGTCTTTGTTCATTCTGTCCTTCTGGAAAGAACAGTAGGCGACATGTAAAGTTTGATGCCAAGATATGGATCTTAATTACTGTCTGAACTGTTCTGATTCCAGTTAGTTGCTTTGGAACAAATGCCAATCTGTTACCAGCATGTTGATTCATTTGACTAATACTTACAAGGCTGTCAGACATCCCTATTTGATAAGTGGTGGTTTGTATGTGTAATTTGCACTGCCTTCAGGGCATCTAGGTACTTCTGTCAGAAGTTGTCGCTTACTGTCCCCTCTGTGACCTTCTCTAGGTTTGGAAATGATGTCCAGCACTTCAAGGTTCTTCGTGACGGAGCTGGAAAGTATTTCCTATGGGTGGTGAAGTTTAACTCCCTCAATGACTTGGTGGAATACCACCGCTTGAACTCAGTCTCCCGCAATCAGCAGATCTTTCTTCGAGATATAGAGCAGGTCCCCCAGGTAAGACATGACACGCACATAGCGAAATGAGCTGTGGGTTGGAAGTCTTTTTCTTCCCCCCTCCCCCCCAAAAAAGGATTGAAACCACAGTGGCACAAGGTGCAGAAAACGCTAAAAAAAAAACACGCGGTGCAGTGTCTTTGACAGACTACTGTACGTAGATTTTTCTAGACACAGACATGCGTTTCGCATCTTAGTGTTCGGATTTAAAAGGACCGCACATGAGGGCAGAACCATTAAGACCAATATGTAGTTGTGCACTTTTCATTTTCACTTGCACATCATGCAGTGCACATGTGTGAGTGGAGGTAGTTGCTTTGAATTTCTGACTGTATAAAGGTATATGAGTAAAACTGAAATGTTATGTTGAAGCAGAATGGAAAACTGTCCCTCAAATTTGTATGTGCGTATTCTGAGGACATGTTTTTGCTTAGATCATTTGCATTAATATTTTGGAGATGAGTAATGCAGATGCACGATTTGCCTGATCACACTGTGTTATGTTGTTCTTTCACTGGAGAATATGTACAAACACAGCTGTCAGTGTTGTGGCAGAAGGTTGATTAAAAATGTCCACAGGTGACCTGCTGTCCTGGATTCCAAATTGGTTATGAACAAGGTTTAGAAAGGAGCAGCTGATTATTTGAGAATTGCAGTTGCATTTTCAGCTAGAGGAGATGATACTCTTCTGAAGCTATTAAAGAACTCTTGGCTAATGTGTCAGTATAAAAACCATAGATGGCAGCCAGACGTCAGATGAAAATCTAGCAACTATTTCTGTAACACGTGATCTCTTCTCTGACAACCCTGCATGTTAACGTGCAGCTGTGTTTGGACGCTCGGATTGAATCTTGATGTCACCTTGAACTAGCAGTAGTGGTTTTGTAGTGGTGTTAGATGCGGTAAAGCTGCAGACTGAGGGACATGTTGCAGGGTTAGTTGCACAGAGGATGAAGAGGAAACATGAGTCAAACTTAAAAAGATGAGAAGAAGTTGCAGGTAAACCAGAGGAAGAGAGAGACTGACAGAGTCAAGTGTATCTGTGGGTGTCAGAGGCAGGTAGTGGGAGAGGACATAGTGAGGTAGCAAGTGTGTGTGAGCAAAAGCTGCAGACTGCAGAGGTTTCATAAAGATCACAAAGCAGAAAATGAAATGAAGGAAACTGCCGATTTTTGAAGCTGCACAGAATTGATTTAATTCGTTGTAGTCATGGCTATTGTCTGTTATTGTGGCGTTAGGGTGTAGGGTGCTCAGAACATGAATTTTGTCTCGTTTACAGTTGAGTCAGTGTGGATTCCAGTGTTTTTCTTTAGTTTCATTGCATCCCCGTTGCTGCAGTTTTGCTAACCATCATCTTTCGATCCCGCAGAATCCCACATATGTGCAGGCGCTCTTTGACTTTGACCCCCAGGAGGAAGGCGAGTTGGGTTTCCGACGCGGCGACTTCATTCAAGTCCTGGACAACTCTGACCCCAACTGGTGGAAAGGAGGCTGCCACGGCCAAACGGGCATGTTCCCTCGCAACTACGTCACGCCTGTCAGTCAGAACATGTAAACAGTCAGACCATGTAAACAACAACAACCACCACCACAACAGCAACCATCACCACCACCACCATCATCATCGTTTTCGATCTCATCTGAACCCCACCCTTCCCAAACCCAACCCCCTTCCCACCTCTCTCTCGGCCATCCCACGATAACGGGAGCAAAGAGAACGCAAACAACTGAAAGACAGAATAAAAATGACAGGAGCAACGCTGTCGTGGGCGACGCTGTGTGGGTGACAGCTGAGCAAAAAAATCAACTTTTATATGTGCTGAGAATGTTCACAGTGAACGCCTCAGCGAGGACCGAACTGTCTTTGAGGGAAATCTAGATGCAGCATACATTAGCGTCCTGCTTCAACCGTGAAGATAACCAAATGATTCAACCGCTCCCACAGCTGCTTCTGTCTCCTCCTTAACTTCCTAACAGTCTGCCTTTCTTTTGTTCTGCTTTCTTTGCCACTTTTTGTTTTAATCAACTGAACGAAGAGCCTACTGATGAATCCTAACTCTGTTTTAAAGAAAAGAAAATACATAAAAATATATAAAATTTAAAAAAAAAATAAGAAGAAACTGTTTTAGAAATGTACAAAAAGAAGAGGAAAAGATGATTGCATCAACAATACATAAAGTCTCCATGTTTAAGATCATTGGCAGAGAATTGTACATCAGCCTCAGGCTGCATAAATAAATCAATTATAGAGAGAAGTCATTTTTTTAAGAATATATATTATATATTTGTATGTGTTTGTCTGTTTTACCTCTCATCACAAATTGTTTTGGGGTTTTTTCCATTTGTAAATTATGTTCAATCTTCTGTCAGTCTGAATAAGACCTAGTAGCTCTAGAATGTGATGAATTGTCAATTTTGTTTCGTTTTTTTTAACCTTTACATTATCTGAGGGCTCTCAGATAAAACCACATGACATTTAAAGGGTCACAAGTTCCATTTGAAAAATGTTTTTGTCTGTAACGCAGAGAAAGTAAAGTCGATTCTCTGAAGAAGTCCTGTCAGGAAGCTGATGTTGACCAGCATAGCAGAGCCATGAATGCTGCAAGAGCTGTCACACAGAGCCCTGTACATAAAGGTCAGCAACCTTTCCGAAAGCCAATATATTTATTGCAGCCATTTTTCTTTTTTACCAGGGCAGTGAATGTAGCTGACCGAGTCTATAGACACAAACATGAGGGAAGCTAGGTCGGAGAACTGAATTTCACAACCACGCAAGGGATTTTAAGACTTGTAGAGAGAGGGGAAAAAAACAGCAAAAATAAAAAGAAATTAGTGTTTATTTGTGAAGAGACTGGTGAATGAGGATATGTGGAGGCAGTTAACACATTCAAACACATTCATTTCATGCATGCATATGCAGACACTCTCCTCCTTGTAATACATGCACGTAGCGTAGAGGCTGAGTTCGGATAATCACGTTGTGTAATAATCACCAGTGTAGATCTGCAGCTGGCACAGATCAGCAGTTCAGAAACCTGAGATTGTCTTTTCTGCTTCAATTTGAGAGATCATCTGTAAACGATGTAAAAGATTTTGTTTTGGTCTTTTGTTTGTTTTCTTCGTTCAAAGTTGTGCTGCAGTAAGCACGGTGTTGTCATTTTAATTTCATGTCTGGTCCTGTGTGCGTGTGTGCGTGCATGTTTACCGTGTTTGTATAACTGGTTTCTGTTTTCTTGTTCTCTGGATAGTGCCTTTCTCTCTGGTGTTTCAGTGTCTCCGACCTGCTATTTTGAGCCCCCAACCCCCTCCTGCCCCACCCTCTCTTTTTGGGGCCTGCCAGTCCTGCAGCGAGACAGTGTACATAATCCAAGATGTCCTATTCAGCAACACCTTTCCTCCACCTTCCTCCCGCATCAACCCACCTTCACCTTTCCCCTCACAAACATGGAACTCTTCTTATTTAAGTGTCTCTGCTTGTCTTACCTAATCATGTTGTTTTGGTTTTTGCCTTTTTTTTTTTTTTTTCCTTTTTCAATTTGCATTTTTTTTTGTTTTTTGTTTTTGTTTTCAATTAATAAAATGCAATTATTAAAAAATGCAAAATTTTGTAGTGTGTTCTTCTGTGTTTGAAATTCCACAGGAACACAAGTTGTTGTTGTTGTTGTTGTTGTTGTTGTCGCCTCAGAAATTCACTCAAGTATAGAAGTCTGAACAAGAGCAATGACCACTTGTACAAAGCAGACTTACTATGCGTTTGCTTTTTTTTCTGGCATACACAGTGGCTGCACTCAGATTAAATATGGCCCATAAAACTGAGGTTACCGTTTGTGAGTAGCCCCTGTGAGCCAAAAGCACAAAAGACAATCCCCACACAACTGTTCAAACCTGATTACGAGGGGCAGCAAATCATAAGACATAGCTTGTTTCAGATTGGATTAAGGTGATGCTCCAATCCCAGCAAAAAGTATAAATAAATAAACAAGGACAATTTTGAAGAGTAAACAATGAAATGCTGCTCTAATAGTCCAAGAATGAAAATGAGTTGGCAACAAAACTTGCCGGTGCTAGCAAAAGCCCACAGTCATCCTGCTGCTTCACATCTTGCAGCGCCTCTGCGGCAGAAAAGCCTTGCATGCAAAGTTCCTCCATGTGCAGTCGCGTCAACTTGCATCAACAATAAAAATAGAAAATGGCAGCAGTGCCGCAGGAACGCAAGCATTTCCTGAATTGAGTGACACAGCCACATTTTTAATACACATTTCCCTGCTCTATCTTCATTTAAAGACATAACGCGTCTACACAAATAGTTGGATGTGCTGCTACTGGATCACCACAAGTTTGTCAAGGAGTTTGATCAGAACCACAATCATCTTTATTTTGCAAAGTTTATGTGGTGCAGCAGCTTTGGTTACATAGAGAAGTAGCACTCTAAAAAAAACACATGATGGTGATATCGATCTGCTCGTTTCAATAATTTATTAGAAAACTGAACTTAAATTTTCTAAATTGTTGCAGGTTGAAACACCTACGTGTTGTTAGAGACTTAGTAGAATGTAGGTGGTAACAGCAGTAAGTGTATATCTGTATGTATCTGTATTTTCAACCTGCTGCTGAGTAACCCACATCACAGACTGACTTATAACAAAAAAAATAGCATTTTGTTGTTTTATTGTGTTCTTGTTTTGTTTTAAAACTAAAGACTGCCTATAAAAGATGCCCATGGCTTCTATCTTTAAAAGATGCAGAAGTGACTCAAAGATGCATTTTTCTAACAAGGGGTTGACAAACCTATTTGTCACTTCATGTACGACCTTTAAACACAATCCTAAAATGCACCACAAAGCTGGATATGTTTTAGGGATTGGCTTCTCTGTGATTGACACTGTGCAAACACTCATTAGTCTTGACCTGTCAGCAGAGCAAACCCTCATGCGTCACGCTCGATTTCAAAACAAGCAACGGTGGCTACACCCATCTTTTATATACAGTCTATACTTTTTTTACCATAAAAGGCTATCTTTGTGGCACGAAGTAGCAAATACAGGACAAAGGCACGTGGCGTTTTTCTTTGTTTGTGGTGTTTCAGGTGGCCCTGCAACAGGCTGGTGACCTGTCCAGGTTGTACCCTGCCTCTCACCCTGTGACAGCTGGGACAGGCTGCAATGCTGAACTAAATAAGCCGAAGAAGATGGATTGATGGTGTTTTATGTTCTTTAACTTTTCTTTAAAATGTTATTTTTGTGCTAAAAATAGCAAACATTTCAGACCTAAGACTGTATATAAACGACAGGTAAAAAAAAAACAACACTTGCAGAAATGCCTTAAACTTGCATTCAGTCAGCCAGGCGCAACATGTCAAACTGTGGAGAAGTCGTGAAAATGACCCTCAGCTCCCTTGATCTACAGTACTGCGCAAAAGTCCAGAACCACCCCGTATTGTTTTATATTTTCCTAAGAAAATGGGAGATACATGCAGCGATTCATTGAAACATGCAAACATACATGGAAATACAAATACAGAAGAAGCCCAAGCCATGATATAGCCTCCAACGTGTTTTACAGATAGCTGTGGATGCTTGCTGTTGAATCTTTCTCCTGACCACCTGTAGGAAGAGTTCTGTGGTGTCTGCAATTCTAAAACACAACAGTGGTTTGCCTCCTGAATTTCTTGACCTTGTATGATTCACAGATTGGTGTTAAATGGCTTAACAAACAGGTATTTTAATGCATAATTTTGTGTTTTATGATTACATAAAGAGTAAAATAGAAAATAAAGCAGTATACAATATGAGCATGCAGAATCCCTTGTCACTGCTGTTTCCCCCCACCACCACCACTACCACCAAAAAAAAGGGAAACCACTGGGTGAATTCCATCTTTAATATACAGTCTTTGGACTGTATGTAAATGTGCAACATAAGGTCAAATTTTATAATTTACAAATTCAAGTTTTCATCTGTAAGAGAGAAATGTGTTATGCTGACCAATATGACATGCTGTACTTTTAACTTTTAACCTTGCTTAATGTTTTAAATAGGGTTTTTTCCCCATCTACATTCAGGGCAAGTGGTTTCTCTGCATGTCACTGCAGTATGATAATGAGCTTGCAGACCTGAAACTTGCTATGAGAAACAGATCGCAGTGGCAGGCCCACTTTGATTTTCAGCAGATTGTGCTGTAACTCGTTACGACTCACTGAAATCACAGATTGTTTTATCATCTGTGAATGGGTGTTAAGCATTTATTGGAACCTCAGAAGGAAAAAGCAAACAACGACTTTTTGAGGGTTGCATTCATTAGTACTGATGTGGAAAAGAAACCCGATGTCATACTTAATGAACAGATGTTATTTTTAGACTTTCCGTGCATGCTTGAACTGCAGATAATACAGACTGCAAGTTTGGTGCACGATTCATGTAAACTATACAGGACAGTATGTTTGAAGTGTGTTGTTGTTGTTGTTGTTGTTTTGGTGGGGGGAGTGGAAGCAGCTTAAGATTCACTCTGCCAGAATGTAAAGACAGGGAAGACCAATAAGTATTAGAGCATGTAAGAGTGTGAACTGTTGCCTATCTCTATGTTGGCCCTGAGATGCACCATTGATCTGTCCAGGGATTGGCACCAGCTTCTATGCCAGCTTATTACATTATTACTACTGAGGAGCATCAAATTTTAGGGGGTGGCCAGTGCCCCCTCTGGTCCCCCCTTGGTGCCGCCCCTGTTCTCCATCATTCCATCAGACCTGTTGATAATACTGTTGGGAATCCTTTGAGAGTCCAGAATCGTGGCAGTGAACCAGTCAGTGAGTTTCTAAGAACGGGTAAGTCAAGACATTAGGCCTCATTTCACTGTAAAGCTTTCCAAATGTATTTCTGTTTCCTAAGGCACTGATGACGCGGCCGTGTCAGTTGATCTTTAGAAGCAGTGAGGAGGAAGCTCACAATTTTATTTCTCTCAGAGAGAGAACCCCGGGGTGCTCTGCGTGCAGCTCCCTGCTGCAGCCCGGCGAGATCTTTAACAGCACGTTAGCCACGGTCTGCTGCTCTGTCTGCTCCACATTTCGACTTGTAGCACTCAAGGGTGCCACTTAAGCTCTTCCCTTCAGTGTGGCTCCTCTCTCAGCCTTCAGGTTTTTTTGGGGGGGTTGCCACAGACCGCCTTAAACAGACACTGTTACATCAACGCTGCTGTCCTCTTTCTAGCCCGCTCAGCTGGAATGCATCCCAGGTCTTTAGGATAGCGTCCCGCTCCAGTGCATCTATTCATCTTTCTGACATTTACCAGTTATGAAGCCTGATGAGACGCTCGCTCTGCCACATCTGTTGACCAGTATAGCGACTGAAATAAAGTGAATGTCAGGGTTTTTCTGCTGGGTATGTGTATGTTTAAACCTTATACAGTTATAGGCCACTCAGAATTCTGGGAGGCCTTTCAAAAAGTGTAGGGCCTGAGTACAAACTCTGCCCCAGGGGGTTTGGCCTCTCATGCTTGACAAGGCTATTTGCCATATGGTGCTGCTATAGCAGGCGACAACAGCAGCGTCAGCTTCAAAGGCTCTCTGCTCTGCTCTGTGGACGCTTTATCACAATTTGAGGATTTACAAGTGAGGAGCGCATGTGACCTGTTTGTGCCATTCTGAGCATTACTATTAAACTCTGTCTGAATACGCGTGTGCATTGGCATAGTTGTTCTTAGATAGATTATATATTTGTGTGTGACTGGATTTGGCCGTTTGAGGAAATGCATGACAGAGAGATATGCAATTTTACGTGTAAAATACACAAAGCTTATCATCCGATCTCGTAGCTTTTCCCCTGTTTAGGTTATTTGCATAGGGCCACGTAGTGTGCTGCTTTAGTAATGAATGGCGTGCCGGAAAGATCTACAGAATGCATGACTTTGGCTCGGCCTCATTTGTCTTTTTGTGGATATAAAAATAATCCTTTGGTATTATTCGTTTTTGGGTTTTTTTCATTGCAACTGTCTCTAAGATAAAAATGAAAGGGAAAACAACCTGAAACTTTACATAATGTAATGTGACCTTTTAAAAGACTTAAAAAAATTCCAGTCGCCAAACTAAATCCTAAAACCAGACCACGTAGCGATGACCTCGGAGTTACTGGCATGACACATGGATATGACTGGCTGACATTTTGACATGCTATTATGCAATGTTGCAAGCAGAAGCGGTCGTTTTCCTTTCCTCTGTGGTTTTGTGGTGCTGTGCTGTTGTTAGCTTTTGGGCACCACTTCTGGTATTTTGGGGTGGAAATGCCTGGCAGATTTGGTGGAAAACATGCATTTTGTTTTTTGTTTCCATAATTAATAAAAAGTACAAGATTTTTCACATGAAACTGTTCAGTTGTCATTTTAAGCCTGCTTCATTGTATTAGAATAGTATTTGGCCATATTATTAGGTAATTTCAATGTTGTTACACATATAAATACCTTTTATTCCATATAAAAAATCTGTAAAAGTAGAATAAAGAAAATAACTGTATTTTAAATAACTGTCCCATAAAAATACAGAGATTTTAGAGATTTTTATTGCTGCAAGTTTCCATTATTTTACTGTACTTTTCTTGCTACCCAGCTGGCGGAAAAATAAAATTTTTACAGGTTCTTTTTGTTTTGTTTTTTTTCCCAACAGTGCAGGAGGAATGAGGAAGTATGATACACGGTCTGCCCAAGGCTATGAACCAAATGGGGTTTTAGATTAATTTGTTAAACTGAGTTAAAGAGCAGCTATTAATAATGTAAAACTGAGCGCCAGTCTGCTGAGCTCATCAGAGCCTTGTTTGCTCTGTGCTTACTGTTTACTGCTGTTAAGAACACCTGAGTGGGCAGCGGTCTGCCAGACAGATGAAGTTAAATCCCATGGAAATAGAATAGAATAGAATAGAATAGAATAGAATAGAATAGAATGCCTTTACTGTCACTATACAGTTGTACAATGAGATACAGAGCATCTCCTACTCAGGGTACAGTTCTGCAGCGCTATATACATATGGACATTATTAACATAGGGAAAAAGTAAAATGTATATAAAATGTACAAATATAAAAGCCGTTTTTTAAAAAAAAGTAATATGTAGTAAATATTGTTGTGTATATACAGTTGAGTTATTGCACATAGAATTGGTATTGCACAGTGGTGGTCCATAGAGGAAGTGGGAAGAAAACATTTTTGGGGGGGGGCTGTGTTATCTGTGCATGTGTGAGTTCAGGGTGGTTATGGCTTTGGGGAAGAAACTGTTTTTGAGTCTGTGGGTTTTTGTGTTGATGCACCTGTAGCGCTTCCCTGAGGGAAGCAGGCTGAACATGTTGAGACCAGGGTGGGAGCTGTCCTTGATAATGTTTGCTGCTCTGCTGAGGCAGTGGGAGGGATAAATGTCCATCAGGGAGGGGAGAGGGCAGCCGATGATCTTCTGTGCTCTCTTGACCACACTCTGAAGCCTCACTCTATCCGCCTTGGTGCAGCTGCCGTACCATACCGTGATGCAGTAGGTTAGCAGGCTCTCAATGGACGAGCGGTAGAAGGTCAGCAGCAGGTTGGAGTTCAGCTTGTACTTCCTGAGGACTCTCAGGAAGTGCAGCCGCTGTTGGGCCTTCTTGACGACCACTGAGATGTTGTCTGTCCAGGAGATGTCAGCAGAGATGAGGACACCAAGGAACCGGAAGGTGTGGACCCTCTCCACACACTCCCCGTTGATGTAAAGGGGGGCCAAGTCAGTGCTGTGTCTCTTGAAGTCAACAATGAGCTCTTTGGTTTTCTTAGTGTTCAGTGCCAGGTTGTTTTCTGAACACCATGCTGCCAGCTTCAGGACTTCCTCTCTGTAGTCTGCCTCGTCTCCCTTTGAGATGAGTAGGACTACCGTGGTGTCATCAGCAAACTTGATGATGAGAGTGTTGTTGTGGGTCGAACTGCAGTCGTGGGTGTAGAGAGAATACAGGAGGGGGCTCAGCACACAGCCCTGTGGGGAGCCGGTGCTCAGTGTGCGAGTGGAGGAGAGATGAGGGCCGAGTCTTACAGTCTGAGGCCAGTTTGTGAGAAAGTCCTTAATCCAGGCACATGTGAGAGGAGGGAGGCCAAGAGTGACCAGTTTGGTGATGAGGATGTCCGGGATGATTGTATTAAAGGCTGAGCTGTAGTCCGCAAAGAGCATTCGGACGTAGCTCTGCTGCTGCTCTAGGTGACTCAGCACAGCGTGGAGGGCTGTGGCGATGGCGTCTTCTGTGGATCTGTTTGCACGGTATGCAAACTGGTGGGGGTCGAATTCTGGGGGGAGGTAATCCTTGATGTGCTGAAGGACTAGTCTCTCAAAGCATTTCATGATGTGAGGGCCACAGGGCGGTAATCATTCAGGCTGGAGATGGGAGACGGCACTGGGATGATTGTGGCTGATTTTAGACAGGATGGGATGGCTGCCTTATCCAGTGAGAGGTTGATCTCTGTGTAGGCGTCTGACACGAGATGAAGTTATCAGATCCCATGTTTCATTAGTGTATGTATTTATCTGGCATGCAAAGGCTGACACTTTCCACTCCACTCCCTGCTGGCATCACAGGTAAATGACATAAGCTCCCACATGTTCCTGCCCCGTGGGGACTTTTATGGCTGCGCTAAGTGGAAAACTGCAATACAAAAGTTGCATTGAAAGCCTGCACTTCCCAGCACCTCCAGAACAATATGTCATATTCTGCTGTAACGTAATGTGGCATTTTGTTTAACCACTCTTCATGCAAATATCGCCTGTGTATTGCAAACATTGGTTTCTTTGTGCCCATGCCAGCGTGTTAATGCTGCCGCAAACTATCTCACACTTCAACTTTAGATAAGTACAAGATGTGGTTTTACTTTATATCATTGTAACACAGCTCCGGATAATTATCCATACTTTTTAAATCGAAGGATTTTAAATTATTGGAGCTCCTCCATCCACAATGTATGCTGAGACCATTTTTTAGTGTGTGACTGCCACCTACTGGTTAAAAGCGGCTATTTATTCTACATGAGAAAAAACAAGGTGTACCTTTATTTTATCAATTTCAACTCTAATACTCACCTCCTATGTAGACCTTCTAATTTACATCCTATTAATAACCATTCTAATTCATAATTCTTATATATTGTTTATTTTATACGGTCTGAAATATATATTATTACATCTATAAAATGCAAAATATTAATTTTTCTACACCAAGCAGTTCCCATTTTTAGGGATTGTCACTCAATGGTTTATTGAGTCGCTCCTTGGTGCATTTTGCTAGTGTGCTTATAAATACGTATCTCCTTCAAAGCTCCACGTGATGTTTGATTCGGTGACACCAAGTTGCTCGGTCCTTGTACTGTAAGTCAGCAAACAATGTTAACTGCAACATTTCAACTGTGGTGTCTTAAAGTAAACAGGGGTCATTGTCCTGAAGGCAGGGATTCACTGGTAATCAGACATACCGACTCACTTTTGGACCGATGGGCACCGATAGCAGCCCATTCGTTCATTTTCATTACTGACACTGGATTGCCCAATCAAATCTCTTCACGCGACCGGCCCCTCCCCTACCTTCGCTTTGCTCTGACGCACCTTGTCGAAACAATTTAGTGAGAAAGAATTGGCGAAAAGATGGAGTTGAAAAACTGAGAGAAAACAATAAGAAGAAACTAATAATTGATGTAGCAAAATGTGTCGAATTAACCGACATGTTAGCTGGACCAGCACCAGCAACCAGAGGTGGGAATTAACAAAGTACAAATACTTTGTTCCTGTAATGAAGTAGAATTTTCAGGTACTGTACTTTATTTGAGTATTTATTCACGGATACTCCATACATTTTAAAACAAATATAATAAAACACAACACCATCACAATAATCTAGCTAAGTGTAAATTACAGTAAATACTAAATATTGAATGTTATTGTGCAGCATGCAAGACTGACAGTGCACAATGTGCTTTGAGGTAGCAGCAAAGAAAGGTGTAGTTTGTGTCTGTGAACACCCGTGCGTACACCTGTGTGCACACCTGTGTGGATGAGCGTGCTTGTATTCAAAAGGTTTCTCCATGTAACGATCTGCTCGAGCGTATGAGGAACCATAGCCCAGTCCCCCAGCAAATGAAGCAGGCATGGAGGAGATCCAGGCCCCAGACATCCAGAGGCCCTCAGAGTGCGAGAGCCCAAGGAGGACCATCAGAAGGGCAACCATGCCACCCTCCTAGGAAGAGCTGAGGAGAGCCCCAGACGAGGGGTCACCTAGCAGCCACGGTGCAGAAGCCAGAGGGGGCTGCAGTGACATGCCCACGGGCTCTGCTGGCAGCCAAAGTGGACCCCAGAGGCCAGAGGCCCGACCTGACATATAGACACAGACGTACAGGCACACACAGACACAAATGTGCATTCCCACCCTCATGCACACATATACAAATACTCGGCACTCACCCAACGTGGAGACAGACACAAAGGGACACTGTACACACAATCACATTCCCCAAACATACTCTATGCCCCAGGTCCAGGGGGAAACCGCACCTATAGACCCAGGAGATGTTACCCTTTTCCCTGGGGTTGAGACAAGCAGACGCTGCTGGCTCCGTAGTAGCAAAGAGACCCCGCATCCCAGACCCCAATCAGACAGCCAACTGCTCCTCCCAGTCCCTCCGCCCCAATGGGGGTGTGTGAAGAGCCTCCCTCTGCCAGCTGTAGTGTTGCTGCATGCTGTTCTAAAGTGCATTTAAAACACTCGAGGGCAATGTGGTTCCTACCAGAGTGCAGCAAGTGTCAGCACGGCCCCTCCTGAAGACCTTCAATGTCTACATGCATTTAAAATTGAGAAGTGGGCACCGGCGCCAGAGGTGAGGTTGAATACACAGAGCTTTCTCTGGACGCCATATAACATGCCCACCCCCAAGGCCCTATATGTATGTGTTATGAGAGTGTGAGTAATGTGGATGTCAGGGTTGTGGAATAAAATTTATGTAGCATTTACGGTCAGGGGTTAAAGTGGGCGAGTGAGTGCAGGTGTCCTATGTTGTAGTCAGTATCCGCTGCAGAAGAGGAGGAGCACAAGGGAAGTGAGGTTTCACTACGACATAATGTTTCAGCTGTTTTTCTATTGGCTCAAAAAACTATGTCACAGTGTGTTGGTAGCTAAAGCTCTGGCTTTACCTTTTATCTCACAGGGGCATAAAATAAAGAAAGCTAACTTATCTATCAGGCCGCAGATAGATAAGAAAGACAGGACCTGGGGGGAAGAAGAGAGGTTAGATTTAAAGATAATGACTGCTCAGTGATACCTGATAAACTGCTAAAACTATTTTTTATCACATATTTGATTTGTATGTGCAATACTAGCTTTGTGTTATTCAAAAGCTGCATGAAAATGCTGTGTAGGTTTGTGCAGGATAACAGATTAGTTTGCAGTAGTGTGGTGAATTCACAGTAAAGCGCTGCGATGGACTGATAGACAGTGGCTGTGGTGGTCAGTCTTTGGTTACATCATAAAGCAGATAATGATCTACATTTAGGCTGATGATGCTTAGATTCATTTACTGAATTGAATCATTATACTAGTATAAAGACACTGTACAGTATAATGTTGGTGTAGGAAATGGAACTCAGTCGAGAAAGCTCTGAATCATCTGCTTACATCTTGTTGAATTCAGTTGTATAAATCCACAAAGAGCAGCAGGTTAGCTGATCACAGTATGAGTTGTTTGTATTTTCCCCACACCGAGCCACTGCAACAGATCTTTGTGTTCCCACGAAATGTTCAAATCTCACTGTGACCGTTCTCATTTTTCTGTTTAGATGGCAAAGTCACATTCTGCAATGTAGGCAACAGAATATATATTCTGTAAAGATGAGTATATTCATTAAAAATAGAAATTAAATTAAAGTGGTAGTGCCAGCCAGATGTTTGTAGCTGTGGGTGTCTGGACTTTTAAAGCACTTTTAAGAAAGTTAATGTTCAATTTTAGAGAACGACTGGATGGTTCGAGTAACAGTATAATTTTAGCACTTACAGATCTGACAGTGAGTGGTTCCCGTTACTCATCCAGTCTCAGAAAGCACTGGTTAAAGTGTTTGTGTGTTTATTGATTTATTTTAAGTAGTTGTGTTTTATGTATATTATGGTTTTATATTTTTACAAATGCTTTATATACTTATTTATATACATATGTATATTTAATGGTTTATACCTTGTGTTGTGGGGGGGGGAGTTGTGTGTGTGTTTCTTGTTTCTTGTTTCTTGTCTTGTTTTTATGGACATGAAGTCTGCCAATAAAGATTGAATTGAATTGAATTGGATAACATTTACATTCTCATGTACCACTATTATTGTTGTCTCATCAGATAAAATGACAAAAAATCCCTCAGAATTTTAAACTACAGCATCCATCTGCGTGTCCGCATGTGCAAACGATTCAAAGTTCCGAATTTTATATGTGATGTGCGATTTGTTAAAGTGCGGTGGTTATGAGAATCACTGTGTGGCGGGGCGCTGTTCTATCATTTTAATGCATTTCATTAAGCGCGTGTTTTCTGAACGCGACACGTCGTATTCAAAGGGCTTGATTTTCGTGAAAATTCTCCGCTTTTGTGCCACGGCATGAGGTAATACACGTCGAAGATATCTTTGTTGAAATGAAAAAGATGACGTTGTCGGCAGGATTCGAACCTGCGCGGGGAGACCCCAATGGATTTCTAGTCCATCGCCTTAACCACTCGGCCACGACAACTCGTACATCCCAATCACACAGACGTCAACTCATAACAAAATTTCCGTTATACTACTAGTTACACAAATAAAGCATGTTTTGAAGAATAAGGCACTGGAAGCTGGAACAAGCAGGGAAACAAGAGCCAATCTTAACTCAGTTTACCGCTTTATACTCGCCTTAATATAACCTCATCGGCTTTTTAAATCTGTTTAATCGTGCCAAATAAATAGATTTGCTGAATATTTTCTCTATGTAGTTATTAGAGTATGCTCTCCCCTTTTATTAATACCAAGTGTTTGTATTTGTTCAGTTCTTACGACTTAATATATTAGCACTGCACGTATATAAACTATTGCAATCTCTGAAAGTATGCATCAGCTGAAATCCTCCACACATACATATGAGCTCATTGTCCAGTTTACAGCTCGTCGTAACGTGTAGTTTTACATTAGGTGCATTACTTTCGATTATTTTGTTGCCGTTTATCTCCCATCTTAACAAAACCTAAAGGGCGGCACTGAGCCATGGAGATGCAGAAAAACAGATGGCCTCAGTTATGTTCGGTTAAAATTAAAATGTGCGCTTATTTCTATAAACTAAACAAAAACAGAAGTGTGACTTTTAACATGAGACTAATTTGGAGTAATTGTCATTTCGGTCATTGTTGCCACTGAGCTGGAAGCAGTGACATCACGTGACTCCCGTAGCGAGGGCCTGCTGTTTGTTCAGCCAGAGAGGCAGAGGAGAAGAAAAAATGGCGGCTCTCGGCGCACCAGAACGGGACGCCGGGCTAACGTTTTGAGCTTTCACACCCGAAAAAGACACGGGGGCTTTACGGGGCCTATTGCACCGTCTGAATCCTCGCCAGTTCAGCTTTGTGGCGGTCCCGCTTTCGCTCGCGTTCGTGCAGGCTAAAGAGACGCAAACATTGGGAGCGTAAAATAATAGATTTCGCCTATCATGAGAGGGAAAAGGGGCAGGCCGCCCAAACCGCTACAAACCGAGGAGCCATCTCCAGCTGCGGCCCGGGGCTTGCGACCTAGGAGGAATTTGAAGCCCAGGCTAAGGGATAGCGGGGACGAGGACGCTGAGAGCCCCACAAGGGAGACCGTAAAGACGCCGAAAAAGAGAAGAGGGGGACCGTCGACACGGGGCAGGGGACGAGGGAGAGGTGCTGGTGCTAGAGGAGGCAGGGGTGGTCGTGGAGGAAGGCGGACGCCTGCATCCAAAGCGGTTGTGTACGATGACCACGAGAGCGAGGAGGACGACGATGCTGTCAGCCTGAGGTCGGAGGAAGATGAGTTTATTGAGGAGGAACCTCAGTCCGAGGAGGAAGAGGCCCTCAAGGAGGACTCTGACTGCCTGGAAGATGATATGCTTGAGGAGGAGGAGGATAATGCCAGCTACTGCACAGAGAGTAGTTTTCGGAGTCAGAGCACACACGCCAGCACTCCGGGTAAATAAGCACTTAAATATTGCCACGGGCACGGTGTCTGCACACACTTTGCAGGGGTTTGAAAATGCATCCCGAAATGTTGCTGATGAGTGCAGGAAGCAGTTAGGTTATTGTTCAAAATGGAGAATGCACACAGGCCGCAGTCCCCTCATTAAGGCTACTGCAGGTAGAGCGAGGCGGCAGCGGGATCACCAGCTTACCTGGTTGTCACAAACGTCTGTCACCAAATAGCTCACATATATTTCACCTGTAACACCACCGGCCTCTGGCTCCAAGTATCAAATCTGCAAATGCATTCATCTTAGCTGCTAACGTGCTAACTTTAGCAGGAAATATTAGCTTCTAGCTAATGTCTTAATAAGTCTGCGTTGGTTAAAGAACGACACCTGTATGTTTTTTTTTTTAATCAGTGTTCGTAACATCCAGTGCTTTTTATGGGAACAGTATGTTCTACTTTCTACTTTGAGTGTTTTATTAGGAGTACACAAAAGAGACTGCTAACTAACCTAGCCCACGAAGCTAGCATGCTTGTCATTTTTTTT
Organism: Haplochromis burtoni; assembly: GCF_018398535.1. NCBI lineage: Eukaryota > Metazoa > Chordata > Actinopteri > Cichliformes > Cichlidae > Haplochromis > Haplochromis burtoni. The sequence continues at coordinate 988,217 of NW_024582406.1, read as the reverse complement.
GACAGCTTGGCTAACTGTAAGTAAATCAATCAAGTTCAAACTCATGAAAACACCGACAGCAACTGTTCTCGTGGTGCAACCGAGTCAGGAAACATTGTATTGGGATTCCTAAGTAGATGTAACAATATTAGCCAGGTGACAGTCACTGTTTTCCTCAGTGCAGGGAGGTGGAGGTTCCCTCATTTAGCTAATAATGACACTGGCCATGTGTCGACCCGGCTGTGCCAAAGTATCGCTCTAAAAAGTTTCCCACCACTGCCCGATTCTCAAAAAGGTGTGCCGCTGTGTATAATGTAGATACTTTTTTTTTTTCAAGTTAAACTCTATATTAAAATAAAAAGTAGTGAAAATAAAAAAATCAACTATCTAAATTTGATTTTTAACAAAAAAAAAAAAATGCAGTTGCTCGTTTTGAGTTTGAATCTGGGTTCTCAGTGTTGTGTTGAGTCGCAGCTTCTTTTTAATACTCGGTAAACCTGAGGAGAGCAAATGCTGTAGTTTTGAAAGTAAAACCATTCCCCATCCCTGCTTGGCACGGGGTTTCAGGGGTAGCCCTGCACAGCTGCCCGTGTTTTCTGTTTCACAATGAACCATGGGGTTTCTAGTGGGGAGCTTTATTATAGAGCCATGCTGCTATAATAAGGCTACTTCTCGGTTTTACATTGTCTTACTAAAAATATAGACCTTCCCTTAGAAAGATAGACAGTGATTTCTTTCCTTTCTATTCTCATTGAGCACTCAAAGCACCGTGTACATGCACCATATGTTGTTCCATAATCTGCATATGTATGTATCATTCATAGTCAATGTAGCCTTTAAAGATGCGCAGGTTCACTAAATTCTCCATAGAAAAGCAGAGAACCCCTTCCCATCATAAGCCAAAGGCTGAGGAACGGCCTAAACGGCGAGAGTCTAATTAACACGTTACAGCAGGTGTATTGCTTAGGGGTTCTCGTGACTTTTTGTTGCCAGTATCGACTAAAATGATGGATGCAAGGTTTTACTTTTTGAACCAGACTTGGAAAGTTAACTTTTTTTTCACATTTAGGGTAAAATGTTCTATTTTGTCTTTTTATTTGATTTTTTTTCTGGCACATAAGTTTCACAGGCATATTTGAAAACAATAATAGTTAGAACTACCTTAAAAAATACTACAGGTGAGCATTGTAATATATTGCAAATGTATGACAATTCAAAAGCTGGTAATATCCTTAACATAGTTATTACCATGACAGCTTTAAAAGTAATTGTGTTACTTTTGTCTTTTGTTACGTTGTACTTGGTACTTTGAGGTGCCGTATTTCTCGTTCACAAATCTCATCGTGTTTCCCACAGGGAGGAAAAAAGGCCGAACTCCCCGACCTCGAACTCCCATTCTTGAAGAGAAGGAGATCCCTCCTCTTGAGCTTCCCGACACCTCTGAGGACCTCCTGGTGCTTAATGAGGAGCTGCTCAATGCCATCTCCATCTACGAGGTGCTACGGAACTTCAGCACGGTGCTGCGTCTCTCCCCCTTCCGCTTCGAGGACTTCTGTGCAGCACTGGTAGGCCAGGAGCAATGCACTTTAATTGCCGAGACCCATATTTCCCTGTTGAAGGCCATCCTGCATGAGGAGGACTCCTCCAACACTACCTTTGGCCCTGCTGACCTCAAGGACAGTGTCAACTCTACTCTGTACTTTATTGACGGCATGACGTGGCCCGAGGTGTTGCGGGCATACTGTGAGAGCGATGTGGAGTACCATCATGTTCTGAAATACCAGGAGGTGGATGATTACCCTTACAGTCCTCTTGGAAGTAAGATTAAGGTGCTGCAGTTTTTGGTGGACCAGTTCCTAACCACCAACATCGCCCGCGAGGAGCTCATGTCTGACGGCAGCATGCAGTACGACGACCACTGCCGCGTGTGTCACCGCCTGGGTGACCTGCTGTGCTGTGAGACCTGCTCGGCAGTCTACCACCTGGAGTGCGTGAAACCGCCACTGGAAGCAGTTCCAGAGGACGAGTGGCAGTGTGAGATTTGTGTGGCGCACAAGGTGTCCGGTGTCACAGACTGTGTGCCTGAGGCGCAGAAATGTAGGCCCTACGTCCGCCAGGAGCCCATTGGATATGACCGCCACCAAAGGAAATACTGGTTCCTCAACAGAAGGATTATTGTGTAAGTCGGAGCCCTCGTTTCCCTCAGTATTATTCTGTGCTGGTCTCTTTGGCTCCGGCAGCTTATTTCCAAGCAGCAAGCTTTTGATCATTGTTATTTAAGGTGGTCAAAATCTATTCAGATTGTTATTCTCAAATGTGACTTTGCCCAATTGTAACTTGAATGATGTAACACCAGAGATATTATCAAACCAACCACTTTGCAACTTATTCAGAGAAAAGACTGAAGCACAGTTTGATGAAATGAGTGTCTGTTCGGTTATCTCAGTTGAACTGTAGATTAGATATGGCCGATTTGCAACATCTAGTTATTTTACAGTTTTAAATGTCCTAATAAGTTCAGTCATCCTTGGTTTTCTGGCTAATTTTTAGCTAAACAAATGTACTTCCATCTACATGGTCTAAGTATAAATGGTACATTACAAGCTATTAATGAATGATACCATAAGCAGACAGGCCCCAGCTTTGAGCATACAATAAAAAAAGACCATGCAGACATAAATGCATAAAGTTGCATACCATTTTCTAAAAGATGATCCCTCATTAATCGCCCTTTTGTTTTCTAACCTTTAGAGTGAACAGCTGCAGAGAGAAAGTGAAAGTTGTTGGGAAATAATATAAGCTTTCATATATTCAGTCCTTTGTTTGTCAAGAAATTATAGAAGAGCCCTGCAATCCAAGCCCTTTATCTTTTAGTGCCAGTCATGCTTTTCCTGATTGCATCTCATGCCCGGAAATGATGTTGTTTGAGCATAGCCTTTACAAACAACAGGTGAAATCAATCTCAGTGCCAGGCAGTATTTGCCATAATCTTTTTAATCTCTTTGACTCAGGGGAAAGAAACTTTATACTTGAGCTGAACGCATGATAAAAGCAAAGAATCGAAACCTATTTAACACCTGGTAGTCATCATTTCTGGTGTGTGGTCTGGTGGTTAGCCCTGTTGCCTCACAGCAAGAAAGTCCTGGGTTCGAATCCACCATCTGGTCGGGGCATTTCTGTGTGGAGATTGCATGTTCTGCCTAATGTCTGCGTGGGTTCTCTCCAGGTGCTCTGGCTTCCTCCAACAGTCCAAAGGTTAATGTAAACTGGCTGTAGGTGTGAATGTGAGTGCTAGCACTCTCTGTGTTACCATGGTGTGACCTGTCTTGTGTGTAACCTGCCTTTCACCCTATGGCAGCTGCTACACCTGAAGAAGATGCAGTGATGATGTTTCAGTTATTCTTTATCTTTATTCTAGCAGTCCAGAATGCCCACCCACCTGCTGTTCAAAGCTTCTGTTTACAAGAGGCAGCCAATCAGCACAAAGCTTCCTTGAAGGGGAAGGAGTTAAAACAGCTTGTTTCAGACTCTGTGTAAGACGCATAAGGATTACTGTGAACTTTGACTCATGCAAAGCTGCTCTATTGGAGCCCAAAAGAAAAATGTGCAGTTGGAGTTCAGCCCCTTTAAATTATATTCTAATTAAACGTTGCACTGTCATAGCCAAGGAAATAATGTTTTTTTTTAAACTAATGGTTAATGGTCTAGCCTTTTCTCTCTTCCTAGTGAGGAGGATGGGGAGCATGAGAAGAAAAAGATCTGGTACTACAGCACCAAGGCTCAGCTGGAGGAGCTCATGGAGTTCCTGGATAAGGAGTACTGGGAGATGGACCTGCATGCAACCCTCGAGGAGATGAAGGAGGAAGTCCAGGCTCACATGGACATCACAGAGGACCTTACCAACAAAGCCCGTGGAAACAATAAAGCCTACCTCACTGCAGCCAACGGTACACATCATGGATCTTTTACTTTTGTGCGATAGCTGCAAATGGAGGGAGCTCAGGCTCATAGTAGTGGATTTTCATGCTATAGAGATGTAGAATGTAGCGACGCTTAGCTTGAAATCATTGATTTGACAGTGATCAGAGCACGTGCGACTCGAGCTGTGATACGCTTGCATCCTTGCGCGTTTAGGTCCCGCAGGGTTGCACTCTGAAACACGTCGATGCTTCAGACGATGCTCTGCAGGCAGCAGCACTTTGCATCTCTGACAGTTGGCGCAGAAATGTTAGGTGCTGCCTTTTCTTCCTGCGTCGTGTTCTCTCAGACAGCAAGCAACTGTTTTCCCCTTCTGTTTTCCTCCAGGGAGGCAGTGGTTAGAAGACTTTTGATTACTTAGCCAGCAGTTTCCGTTTGAGTTTGACAGGCTGCCATGTCTGTCCTGTGTTTTCTAACAGTTTTCCTGTGTATGTCAGAAACTGCTAGATGCTGTGTTTTATTAAGGATCTGCCAAAAGATAGAGGTTTTTGTAGGTATTCTGAAGCCTGAAGAGGAAGAAAATGTTTTGTTTTTTTTAAGCCACTGCAGACAAAAGAGAGTTATGAGTAAAGCTGGTGTTTTTCATCAGTTAAAAGCTTTCTGCAGCTGCACGGTGAGGCCTGCACCTGGTTCGTGTCAGCGGGGACGCAGTTGTCTCTGTCCCAGTGAAAACTAGGTTTATGACACATGATGTCTTTGAGATGTTGAACATTTGATAAAGGAAATTCCACTCCATCTTAAATCTTTATTTATGGGAATAACTTAATTTTTGCTGGATTAGTGAAGTTATAGAAACATAATGCGGGTTATACTGGAACTGAAAAGTATGATATGGATGCCTTATTCTGTAGTGGACTCTGGAGGATACTATACTCAAATTGGAGCTGGAATTTTTACCTTAATGACTAAGATATAGTCCATTTTAGTTATTTTACAACATTGCCCTTAAATCTGAGCTGTATAAGAGCAGTGAGAACAAAATAGTCATCTTTATTTTAGATGGATTTGCAGATAAATGGAGAAATGAGAAGATGTCTGTCTAATAACTCATATATGAAATAATTAGTCAAGAAAATGATCATGAGATAACTCAATAAGGGAAATGTCAGACAGGCATGCATTGATTGTGATCTCCTGATACAGATTTTTCTTTGTAAGAACTACAACTGACTGCATGACATCTTTTCTTTAATTAACCTTATTATGTTCATAATAAAACCATTTGATAAACTTTACCATTTCTCTCAAGCTGCAGTAAAAGTTACAGGATCTTCGTTTACTTAAACAACCCTGAAAATAAAGCGCTCACCTCCTAGAAAGTGGTACAAAGACCTGAAAATGAGTTGCTGTACGCTCACCGTTACCTGATATATTTCACCTACGACACAAAAGCAAAAGAAGAGCAAAACAAATGTCAGTGCTTGCATAATTTTCCATTGTCATTATAACTTCACTAAATAAAAGGATACCTAGCTTTTTCTCTTTTTCCACTCTTCGCCATAATTTTCTTTGATCCTTTGCTCATACCGAGGCTGCTGGCTTGTGGCGGGCCTTCACCTTTGGCTGGTTTTAACCACTTTTGCCTTTGTTAGCTTCTTTGAAATATTCATGTTCAGCTGGATGAAGGTGGTTTACGTGTCTGATTAGCTCTGTTGTTCCGAAACTTCGTGGTTAACCTTTTTCATTTTTGTTTTACTGTAAGTACACCACAAATGTAGTGGAGTACAGTAGGCAAAAAGAGAAGCTATTTTAATGCCATTTATACTTGCAGAATTTTTATTTCTATGCCATTCATTCATTCATTATCCTTTTTTTTTCTTTTGTTTTGGTCTGCTGCACTATATTTGTCGGCTCGTTATATCTTCTGTCTTTTAAGAAACGATCAAGGAAATGCTAGAGCCTCTATGCATAATTTCTTTAACGCGGTTTTTAATTATTTATTATTTCAGTGATGCTGGAATGTAAGCCTCCTGTAAACAATGACTATCTGCACGTAAACATCTCACAAACATTGGTGGGGTTTGGTTAGATGCTGGTCTGCTCCTCACTGCTATTTAGTATGTCTAACAACATGTTGTCAGACTGTGACAGGCTGGCCGTAGTACATGTTTGTTTATTTATCCCTCGTGCCCCAGAGCAGCAGCTCTGAAAGACCTCTTATTTTACTTTTAATGCTTTAGATTTAAGACTTAACAGTTTTAAAGTATTACTTTTCTACATCATTTGCACATATGTGTAATTGTTGCCTTCCATGTCGAATGAATGAATGTTTCCGTTTGTTTGTAGAAGTTGTCGTGGAGCGTTTGAAGGTCAGGCGGGAGGCACGGGAAGCAAAGACTCGAGCAGAGGAGCCAAAGCAGGATTCAGATAAAGGCTCTGTAAATGCAGCTGACGCTACTGCTGAGTCCACATCGCAGCCCGACAACGCAGAGAGCAAAGCGGTTAAACCGATGGGAGAAGCTGGTTCACAAGGTAAAAAGTTTCTCCGATGTATTTTTATTTTTTTGTTCAACTGCCTACTGGAACTTTCTCCAATTCCTCAAAGTAAAGAGCTAGCCTCCTACACGCAGAAGCTGAAATTCTGTCTGCAGCATTATCAAAGCAAATTCATTTTTACCTCTACTTGACCCATTTTGACTCTTCCGGTGCTGTTCGTCTTGTCGCACCACAGCGGCTAGCGCTCCTCCTGCTGCAGAAGAGAGCCGCGCGTCAGATCCTGACCCAGGCTCTGCCGCGCTGGACACAGCCCTGCCTAAAACAGAATCCACTGAATCAAACAAGGAAGCGCAAGTTTCCCATTCTGGGAGCCAAGAGAGCAGCGAGTCAGCTCCAGATGCGAAGCGGGAAAGGACAGGTACTCAGACTCATGTTTGGTCTGCAGTCCAGCTGTCGTCCTGCACTTCACGCCTTGCTGCTGGGCTGTGCATCCATTATCATCTGTTGCTTTGTTTCCGCTGTTTCTTGCTCACCCTGCCTTCATTTTACCCCGCTCATCTGTTTTGTTGGATTTAAGGGTTCGTCTCAAACCTCGTCGATCACGCGTAAGAACTTTTTTTTTTTTAAGGAGCAGAACTGGTCTGATTTTGTCTGAGCAGGCATTTAAACCAGAGAAAGAGTTTCAGTATCATTATATTTTACAGGCTACTCTAGTTACCATCTACATGTGTCTGACCTGATTTATATCAGCAGATATGAGAAGGACCCTGCCCTAACATCAGCCATCATACTGGGCTCCAGTGTCACCATACCTGTGCACAGTAAAATCTTTTCATATATTGCACACATTTGGTTACGTTTATCAAACACTTGCAAATGTAGGAATAGAACTGTGGCTTTGTTATACTATAATATAAAAACTAATTCCATTCCTTCCTTAATATACTTAAGTTTTTTAACCATGCAGCTCAGCTGCAACACTTTTTCTGGTCTCCATTTATTTTTTTTCCACTTATAGCTTATTTTGTAGTGTTGGCTGTCCGCTCTGTTACGGTTTGCCCTGACTTTAACGGGCTAGTGTGAAACACTGTGATGCATATTTCCTAGCGGAGGCCGCTCGGGTGCATTCCATGCGTCTCGGTGGGTGTGAAAGAAAACGCTGAAGATCTGGACACAGGGAAACATTTCAAACAAAAAAAAGCCTCAGTGGCAGTTTTTACACATCCATCTGTCTCTGAACATTCAAGACCTGACAACACTGGAGTGGCCATAACTTTGAGAAGATGATTTCTCCTTTCATGTCACTGCACAGAAACCCTTCCGTGTGTTTTGCTCCTACGCTTAGCTTTAAAAGAAGGCAGGTGCATTAAGCGCTGCTAGCAAGCTCTCCCAGTTATTCCTGGTGCATTTAATTACTTATCCTGTGCTTTGTGTTGTCTGCTGCACGCTTGGTCTTGAAAAGCATGTCGTTTTTTTCCTCTCTCTCTCTCTTTTTTTGTTTTTGGCACTGTGATTAACGGCGTCCCTGGCAGCAGCTACCACGCCATGTCTGTCACAAGCAGCTCCTTATTCTCTTTCCAATTTATGGCCATTTGGTCGGGTTCTTGTCGCTCAAGACAAAAGGCTCTTTCCGCCGTTTCCCCACCTGCTACCTCGTCAACAAAGAGCTCCATGTGTGTGCAACGCTCTCCCGTCACGACTCTGAGGCAGAGCCGACGTTTTAGGTTGCCGCAGGTGTTCGCCTCATTTTGGAAGTGTCATAGATTTCAGTTATTTTAGGTCTGAGGAAGCTTTGAATTGTCGACTAAGCATTCTTCTTTTATAACAGTTTGTTGGGCATATGCTAATTCACATATACACTTCTTTTTTTCACCTTTTTTTGAGGATTTAATAATTGTTATTTTTGGTTTGTTCTTTTTGTTCACCAATGTTGTGTACATTTTTCTTTTTTTGATCAATTATTTACACACAGTTACCACTTACAGCTCACCGTCACTACCTGAGCTGCACCATGGGCTCTTTCTGAGGCTACCCTTCACAATAAAAGCTTTAGGCAGATGCTAAGATGAAAAAGACGTCTTTGTAGAAGCAAGCATAAATATGTGGCTTACATTTCTGATGGCGATGTGAATATAATAAGCACATTTCATAAATTTCCACATGCATGCACGGTATTTTAATACTTTAGTAGTGATGGGAGTAGGCACATTTTCCCACATGCATAGAGAAACTTTTACTTCCTAACACCACTGCTGATACTGTTATTGTTATTGTTAACTGCACTCAGTCTTTTTTGGCGTATTTCTGTAGACGAGGACTCGAAAGAGTCTAGCAGCGAAGTCAGGCGAGCTGGTGATCTGCAGGCACCAACTAAAAATCAACCACAACAGCCGCAGTCGTCTCAAGCGGAGGCAAATGGTGGCAGCAGCCAGGTTCCTGGATCGGCGAGTTCCAAGAAACCCGAGCCACCTGACCTGGCCGATAGGTCCTCTCAGTCCTCTTTTACCAGCCAGGATGGGACAGGTGATAATTAAATGGGCTTTTTCATTTGTGGTGAATTGCCTTTGCCTTGGTGATACTGATAGTGAGTGTGTGTTCTGAATAACAGAGGAGTATAACGAAAGGGTCAAGAATGAGCGAGGAGCGGCGCAGGAGTCTAATAACCATACGCCCAGAGGGAGCAAGGAGGTGAGGAAGAGGTTTGGTCCAGCTTCACTGCTGAAAAGTGAAATGTGCCACTTTAGTCTGTTGCAACTGTCATCCTGTTTTTTAAATATAAAACCGGGTTTTTATGTGCCTTTGTCCTCTGCTCGTGTTTCAGTCATCGCCCGTTCGCTCAGACGTCGAGTCCTTGCGTCTCAGCTTCTTGAAACGGGACCTGACGGTGAATTTGAACAACTTGTTCAAACTTGGCCAAGAGGGTAAATACAGGGTCTACCAAAACCAGTACAGCACCAACGTCCTGGCCCTCAACAAACATCAGCACCGGGAGGACCACGACAAGAAGCGTCACCTCTCCCACAAGTTTAGCTTGACCACTGCGTCGGAGTTCAAATGGAACGGCTCCATCTACGGTTCGAGAAGCCTGACGATCTCCACCCTGCGTCTTACCATCATCCAGCTGGAGACGAACATCCCTGGACCGTTTATGCATCCCAACTGGGCATCACACAGGTACACCTGGGACCAGTGGAAACGCCCCCCGTGTAGTTCTTAGACGTGCTACGTTTGGGCAGAGTCGCATTTCAGATATGAACATCACTATCAGTAGTTTTATGCTGCTTGTGTTTGGTGTTTCTAGGACCAACTGGAACAAAGCAGTGCAGATGTGCAGCAAGGCCAGAGAATTTGCTTTGGCCTTGGCTATACTGGAGTGTGCCATCAAACCAGTGGTCATGCTGCCTGTATGGAAGGAATCCCTTGGACACACAAGGTAAACAAAACTAACGTGGCGCTGTGAAAATGTCTGTACAAACAGTAAAACACAACTAAAGGGTTATTTGTGAGTCACTGCACCTGGGATTTCTTCATTTTTCCTTTTTGGAGTGCACGGCTGACAAACTCGGTAATGACTTTCCTGTTTCCAATACAGTCCTTGTGCTTTATGTCTTTGCTCATGTTTTTTTAATACAGGCTACATCGTATGACCTCCATGGAGCGGGAAGAGAAGGAGAAGGTGAAAAAACGAGAGAAAAAACTGGAAGATGAGGAAACACTGCAGCAGGCCACATGGGTGAAATACACCATCCCCATCAAACACCAGGTACAAACAGCAGCATCTTAATTCTTCTCTGTGTTAATGTGTAAACTACCTCGTCTGAAAACTACTTTTTAACCTCCTCGTAATTTTTTCCAAACAAGGTGTGGAAGCAGAAGGGGGAGGAGTACAGAGTGACGGGGTATGGCGGCTGGTGCTGGGTCAGTAGGACGCACGTGGCCCGTTTTGTTCCGAGGCTCCCGGGAAACACAAACGTAAACTACCGCAAAGAACTGGAAGGTAAGAGATGAAGTTGCTTAATTTCTTAATGGTACTTGATATGTTCTCCTGCGGCTGACGCTTTGGGTGCATAAACTATTTTTGCTGTCTTCATTAGCGGCTAAAATGAGGAAGGAAAATGCAGCAGACTGTACAAATAAGCAGAAAATGCCAACAGGAATGGAGACTCAGGCAATTCAAAAGACAGCCGACAAGGCCAAAGAACAAGCATCCGTCACAGAGTCATCTCAGAGGGCCTCGTGCGAGGAGGACCGTAAATCTGAGAACTCCACAGAGGAGGAGAAGCCTGCAGAAGAGGCGCAGGGAAAAAATTCTGAAGCAAAAAGAGAAGATGAGAAAACAGAGGTTTCTTCAAACAACAAGCAGGGTAAGTTTAATTTAAGATTTTTTATTTTTTTTGCCTCTATGCTATCTATGAATGTGCATCTCCATCATCCACTAACCCCTGCTCTTCTTTGTCATAGATAATCCTGATGGCAAAGGCCCTTCCTCACCTGCTGCACATCCTGAGAGGGATGAACCAACCCAGAAACTCGAGCAACCCAAGGAGGAGCCTGCAACATCAAAACTCTTCGCTGACGTCGTGAACGTCAGTGAGGGCTTCCAGCTGCGCACAGTTTATAAGAAGAAAGTAAAGCCTTCCAAGCTGGACGGGCTCCTGGAGCGCCGGGTGAAGCAGTTCACCTTGGAGGAGAAGCAGAGACTTGAGAAGTTAAGACAGGCAGCCGCAAAACCTGCTCCTGTTATTAAGACTGAAGGATCAACCAGACAGCAGACAGCTACGACTCCGTGCGTTAAAGTAGAAGAGAAGGACGAAAGCCTACAAGTGAAAGATGGCGTGGTTAAAAAGCTTGACTTCGATCAAGAGCACATAAACGCAAAGACGGACGGCCTGGAGGTCAAATCAGAGGAGTTAGGACCCGACAGAGGTCAACAGGGGGAATTAAATTCTGTGCACGGAAACAGCGGGGAGGTTTGTGCCCATAAAGAGGTGAATGGAGGACCCTTAACTAACCCTGGCCTTAACAATAAAAACAACTGTATAACAGAGACATTAGAAAACAGTGAAAAAACACAGAAGTCTGAGAATTCAAAGAAACGTGCCTATGAGGAAGTTGAGAAAGACTCTGAACAGAGTGACACAGAGAGCATGGAGGTAACCCAAAGCAAGACCAGTCCAGTACAGGTGAATGGGAAAACTATGGTCACAGAACCCGTGCACTCAAACCCAGAAACCCGAGATCAAGGTGACGTCAAAGAGCCCGTCAAGTCCCTGATGAATGGAAACCTCTCGCAAAACGATGTATCTGATATATGTCACCCCCCTCCTATGAAAGTCCCAAAATTAGAGAACCATGTTGGAGAGAAAGGAGACTCTGTTAGTAAGAGTGAGGATGTGGCCATGGATACCAAGGAGGCAGTGCCTGTTACGCTTCAGTCTTCAAGCCCTTCTTGCCAGAATAATAAAACTACAGATAATTGCTCTAGTGGTGAAGGTTTGAAGTCCTCTGCCACCAATGACGTTGTCACGAAAGCATATCAGAACTCCCTGATACCAGACACGCCCAGCAGCACCATCAAGCTCGATGTGCCCGCAGGAAGTAGCGCCGTTTCCAGCTCCGCAACCCAGCCCAGCTCCGGAACGCCCGTTTCCCAGAAGACTAAACTTCCAGCTGCTGACACCAAAACGGGCGCCTCTGGTTCAGCCAGCTCCATGACAATAAGTAAAGAGTACTCCACCAAAAATAGAGTCAGCCTTCTAAGGTTCTCCAAAACTAAGAAGGCCCGCTCGGGCACAGCCCTGCCGTCTTACCGCAAATTTGTCACCAAGAGCAGCAAGAAGAGCATCTTTGTCCTCCCGAACGATGACCTTAAGAGACTGGCGAGGAAGGCAGGCTTCAGAGAAGTTCCCATCTTCAACTACAATGCCAAGCCTGCTCCAGATATATGGCCGTACCCTTCACCTCGGCCCACCTTTGGAATCACGTGGAGGTCCGTAACACATTTAACCTTTTCTTGAAATTACCTTTAGATCTGCTGCTACAGTATGATGTCATTGCAATAGCCAGGTTGCCATAGACTCAATCCCTCAAATAATTTAGCTGCTTCTTTAATGAAAGGCTCTCGTCTCACAGTTGGCTGTAGTAGTAGTGGCCTCTCAGCCACTGTGATGAACCCCAGTGAATAAGAGAGCAGCTGAAAAAAGTTTAATATAAACTGAATTACTGTTGGAAGATTTACTAACTAACAGCTTTGGTGACTGTTCAGGTACCGTCTTCAGACTGTGAGGTCGCTGGCAGGGGTCAGTCTAATGCTGAGGCTGCTGTGGGCCTGCCTGAGGTGGGACGACATGGCTGTGAAGCCCTCTGCTGCTGTAGGGACAACGCGAAAAGGTTAGAAAATTCTGAGCACATGTTATGTACAGTTTTCTGCTGTGTTTTTTATTTAAAATATGAAAATGTGGCAATGTTTTATCTTTCACCAAAGAAACAACGGAGACAGACATCACCACAACTGAGATTATAAAACGAAGAGACGTGGGGCCCTATGGCATCCGCTCTGAATACTGCATCAGGAAGATCATCTGCCCCCTCGGAAACAGAGACACTCCCAAAGGTAGAAAACGAAAGTCTGTTTGGGCATGATGTAGGATCTTTGACAAGCTGTTAATGGTCCACTTGAAGAAGCTAATCCATTTCTAAACATAATTAATTGTTGCTTTCTGACTTTTTGGGAGCAGAAACCCCCACTCCACAGAGGAAAGGCCTGCGCTCAAGTGCTCTGAGGCCTAAGAAGCAGGAGCCCACTAAACCGACTGGTCCTGTTGCTGTGGAAACGTGGGTGCCCGAGGAGGAGCTGGAGCTGTGGGAGATCAGAGCCTTTGCAGAGAGGTGAGGAACTCCCTCAGCATCGCCTCTGTACGTTTCTTCATAGCGTCACTGTGTTAGTGAACACTTTACCTTCTTTTTGGTGCCACAGGTTGGAGAGGGAGAAGTCACAGGGCGGAGATCCCTCCAAGACCGGCAGTAGTCTGAAGACAGCGGAGGAGGTCAAGGCCCATTTAGAGAACCAGCTGAAGCAGGCCAGACTGGCAGCCCAGCAGGTAGAAACTCTGCGCACTGCAGTTACACGGGTGTAATCAGAGATTCTGGCTCTGGGTAAAGCGCCACACCAGCAGCACATTTAAATGGTTGGACACATTTCTTTCAGAAACGTCTCGAGCAGCAGAGACCGACCACAACTGCCACAACAACCACGACAATGTGCACCACCACCTCAGCCGGCACTCCCGGCACCCCAGTATCGGTGGGCCAGAAGACAAGTCAAATAACTTCAGGAACCAAGATGGTGTTGGCCTCCAAACTGAGCTCTCCAGTCCCGTTCCAGCAAGACAAGAACTTCCATCAGTCTTTTGCTTCCTGGGTCAAGCAGGGTCAGGCTAACAACAGCTCAGGTGAGCAGCTGGAAGATGAGGAGAGGTTTAGTCATCTTCCTTTTTACTCATCATCATCATCATCCTCATCATCTGTAAGATGGAGGAACCGAGGAGGGTGTCATAAGATTTCTTCTGTTTTTTCTATTTAAGTAATATTGGCATCCATAAAAAATACATCATCTGCACGACTTCAGCGTTTTCATTATGAGTACGATTCGCATGCCAAAAGAATTTTGTGGTTCGTGGTGTCCACTTTGAATCCTGCAAAAATTCTCAATTCTGTATATCCTTTGAGGCATTCATGCAATACCGTGTGTCATTAGACTCTAAACCAATATACCCGATACCAAAATATTCAAAACATCAGCCTCCTTATATTGACTCCCAACAGTGGACACCACAGCCGTAGACTGGCTGTTGTGGTGGTCCTTCTTGGGTTACCCATGACCACAGGTGGCGTGGTGTGTCTTGCAGCCTCCACTGTGGCTGGTAGCATCACCACCTCAGAGCAAGCCTTCCAGATCGCTGGTAGCCCAGTGACTGTGGCTGGCCAGGTCCTCGCCGCCAAACTGCCACTGCCCGCTAACAGCAAGATTGTCACCTTGAACATGCCCACTACTCAAGGAGGTAGGGAGCACGAGAATGACATTCATTCCTGCCGTTTTTGGCGTATGTGTGCCCAAAAATGGATGAAGTATTATGTGACAATGTCAGACTTGCGTTGAAGTATTGATGCTGAGCTTAGATAATGCCACATTTTCTGTGTGTGTGTGTGTGTGTGTGTGTGTGTGTGTGTGTGTGTGTGTGTGTGTGTGTGTGTGTGTGTGTGTGTGTGTGTGTGT